>NW_007581460.1:0-21672 GCF_000690725.1 Stegastes partitus | reverse complement strand
GCACGCCGCCGCGGCTCGCCACTAAACAGGAAGTGGCTCGTAACTAGGCCACACTTGCTCCAATCTGCCCCAAACTCGACATGCCATCCGGCCCGGAGCAGGTTTGCATCACACCCTGCCGTGCGCGAAGGCCGACAGGCGTAGGGCGAGGACCCGTCCATCGCCGCTTGCGGCTTTAATTTAGTTTTTGTTTTCATCTGACCACAGAACTTTTGTGCTGAAGGTCTTTTCTTTGTCCATGTCATCAGCAGCAGCAAACTTCAGCTGAGCTTTAAGGTGCTGCTTCTAGCGGAAGACCTTCCTAGCAGCCTTGACCACCCTGACAAACTGTCTCTGCAGTAGGTGATGGTTTGTGCTTTTTTCTTGATCGTGGCAGTGACACAACTGTATCATACTTAAGAGTTTTCTGCAAAGATGAGTTTAGGATCTTTAGAGTCATTGAAATGACTGCAAGTGACTTTCCTGACTTGTTCAGCTGAGTGATTTGGCTTTTTAGATCTTTGCTGAGCTTCTCAGACTTCACCATTGTAGTGTTTGTGGCTGAGTAAGTATCAAACGGCCCCTTCTTGGCTTAGGAGTCACCAGCTGTAGTCGATCATGAGTGAAACCACGCCACTAAGAAAAGATGATGATACAGCTTCACCTAAACTGGTCATTTAGGTTGCTGTGTGTATAATTTTTGACCCAGCAGATTTCATCCCATTTTCCGAAGACCTATATTAAACCTATGATAGAACCAAAATACTTTTTTTTTGGTGACACATGGGTTTCAATCATTCCACCACAGAAAATTCTAAGTTAAAAGGAGTCATTGAAAACGTATGACTTCCATGATACACATGGTCCTTAACAGTGTCAGTAAACTTATCGCAAATGTGTAACCAACTTTCAGAGACGTACAACTTCTAAACTACAAGCAATGACCTGTGGAAGAGTAAAAAAAAAACAAACAAACTCCAAAACACAACAGTTACATTAGTAAAGAGTCCAGACACTGCTGTTAATGCTTAAACACCTTTATTGTGCCCAATCTGAACATACTCCACAACTGTAAGTAGCAGCAAACTTGGCAGACCACAATGAGGTAGACTTTCAAAACTCTAAAAAGCAGCTGGGCTAAGGGACAACAAGCTCAGCATGACAAACCTAATGGATAAAGAAAAGACACTTTGTCTTTGGCACACAGCTTATTATGCATTTATGTCCAACTGGAACAGGAAGGCAAAATGGGATAAGAAAGCATGGGGTCGTTTACTGGGGTCTACTCAAGCTCTGGATAGGTAATTTATCATCATCAGCTAAGTGGAAGTTCTTACATTCAACAGGAAACAAGCAGCTGTTCTAACATAGGCGTGTCCCCCTGCTGATGTACAAAAGTGATTAAAAACCACTGCCACCTCTCCACGCGTGCAAATTAAAAAGTGCAAAAATCAAAACTATGTACAGTCAAATGACTCATTCACTCTAGTTTCAACGGGATCCACTGGTTGCTTGAAAAAACGCGATGGATTACCAGTTGAGTTCTACCGTTACACACATTTAATACAACTGGACCAACAAAGCAAGTTAAAGTAGTACATCCAACGTTTTGTGCCCATTCAGTTGAAATTTGGGAGGGCAAATTAAAAAAGAAAAATTAACAGCCACAGAAAAATGTATGAGAACGAAGAAAAAAAATAAGGGAAAAAAAATAAAAGGGGGTTTTCCCCATAAACAGCCGCCTGGTAGAATTCTGTTCAAAATTTTCATGTCATGACTTAAAACCGTTTGTGTACAAATTAGTAAAAAACTGCGTAAAAATGTCTGAAATGCGACCGGTTAAATGAAGCCCAACATTCAACTCTCAAAAGTAAGAAACGTCAGTTGGCTTGCACAGGAAAAAACAGATGCCAACTGGGGGAGGGAGGGAGGGGAAAAAATAAAAATTTAAAGGCACTGTATGGCATTTGCCAATGAATGGCAATGAGACTTGCGTGATTGCTCTTCACTATGCAACACATGTAAACAAAAACAAAGAAAAAGGAGGAAAAAAAAAACAAAGAAATGGCATTTTCATCCACTTCTTAACCTTAGGCTGACTCCCATCTTTCCGTCTGGCCACAAGTCTGGGAAAATGCATAAGTGTGAAGGGCCCCTTGTCTCTTCCAACAAGGTCACTGTGCATAGTGCCACTGTGAACAACAGCAAAAATGTAGCAAGTGCAAAAGTGAACATTTTCTACAGTGATATCCCCAGTGCCTGGTGGAGTGTCGCGGTGCCCCGAGGGACGTCCGGCACTCGTGTTCTCCTTGGCGGGCAGCTTCGCCCCGAAGAGAGGCGCTTCATCATCTTCTGGCCCTTCAGAGCATCCGGATCCTCCTGGTCTAGCTGGAGTCCCGGTTCTTCTGGTTGCGCATGAGGGGCCGGTGGTTGCTCAGGATGTCCATGGAGTGCCGCCAGTGCCAGCAGGAGCGGCAGTAGTACTTGAAGCAGGCCTGGAGGTCACAGTGGTTCATGTCAGTTCAGTCATTCCAAAGAACTTAAACACAAAAAGCTCAAAATAATAATTTAACCCTCCTATTATCTGTGGGGTCAATTTGACCACATTCAATGTTTATTGTCTCTAAGTTCAGTTTTATTTAAGGGCTATGGAAACTTGGGTAATGATTTTAATTATGACTTTCTGGAGGTTTAAATTGCTGGAATCAAATTGAATGCAAGGATAAAAGATGTCAGTAAATTTGAAGGTAATGAGGGTTAAAAAGGACAATTCTACTACAACTTGGATCTTAGGTGTTGTATTCTTGATTGTTTCTATCATGTACTTACCAAGCTATTTGCTGAAATGTAGTGATGTCACTACACTAAAGTCAGACAGTGTCTTCATGGGCATTAACAATACAACAAAACCCGATGCTCGGAGCCTGATCTTCAGATCAAGCTGATCAAGGTGATTTTTAATTCAGCTCTATGAACTTAATCCGGACCTTTTGTTTACATTCACCATCATGTGTTCAAAATCTAATTTATTTAGCACATTTAACTGCAACCAGAAATGCTATACATGTTAACATGTAAATCATGTGTGAATATTTCAAGTTTTGTGTTGCAAATTTAGATAATTTACAGAATGTGAGCAGGAATATTAATCAATTGCTAAACAGTATAGCTATTGAAGCCAACTTGAATTAAAACATGTGCTGGCTTAATATCATTAAGCCTCACATAAGTCTTTGTCGTGGTGCTCCTTTACTAGTTAAATCTCCACAAGGCTCTCTGCTTTCCAACACTTAACTTCCTGCCTCCTTTGGTCACTGCAATATTTGAAAGGGGCTCCACCTAATGGTGCAACTAGGTATGACAACTGAGGTAAAATATGTGTCAAGTCATTCACACAGCAGTATAAACCCTGGATCAGATGACGCACAACACCCTAAATTGCAGCTTGTGATTTGCCAGTTTCACTGTTTTAAATTGTGATTAAAATGTATTATCAAAAATATTAGTATTATTCAGCTCTTGCTATGTGCTTTAAAAGGTCCAATAAATCATCTTGCCTTAAACCTTCACCTCAAGGTGACAAGATACACAAGCTGGGAGTTTTTCAAAAATATTAACCAGTTTTTCCAACATCTGCGGTAGAAAACAAAATGTTTACGTGTAGTAAAGACTCAAACAAGTTCCTCTTCCTCAGGGAGCATAAATACATTTTCGTGGTAATCTGGTGCAGAGTAAGACCTTACAAAAACTGCTGGACTAAAACTGAACTCAACAGCTGCTTAACAAGTCAAAGACTTGTAGAAACAGGAGCTTCCACTGACCTGGTCTCTGCAGAAGAAAGGTCCAGGTTGGCGAAGGCAAACTTGACACATGGAGTCTTCCAGGTAGGGGTCAATCTGAACCTGAGGGTAAAAGCCAGAGTGGTCAGTTTGCAGCAGTCGAAGCAGTGCACAGGAAAACTTTAAAATGAAAAGAAAAACTTAAACCGGGTTTTTCAACTTTTTGTCTTGTATGTCACTTTTACAGGCAGATATTTGTATTCTCAGTTGGGTTTTAGTCCTAAAAAAAATATGCAATAGTACTTATTTATTCCACAATTTTTACATTTGTGCAATCTGTCACAAGAGCCGTTTCAGCTGACTTCCCTTTAAACATATGCTGGAATTTATGTCAGTGTCTTGAACGGTGTATGTGTATCTGAGCTCTGTAGTCGGTACACTAGAGTTTCATCCTGTATCTGAATAAAGGAATCTTTATTGAGCCACTGTTAAGGTTTCCACAGCAGCAACAATGACAATGATTACTACACGTGCATCTTCGTACCTTCTTTGTAAACTTGGGTGTTTTTATCTCCACAAACGCTGCAGAAACAGCCTTCAGGTAACTGCGCTGATTGTTGAAAGTGACACGTCCAGAGCCTGTAAACAGGAAAAGACAGACGTGTAAAATGTACAAAAGGCTGGAGTTAAAGATGAAACCTGAGCACAAAAGGAAATCAAAGCTGCAGATATTAATAAGAAGGGTTTACTAAACTCTGCTTATTCATTCTGAACATTAGTCAACAACATGACGTCTACAAAGCTGAATTGCGTCTCTACGTTCCTCGCTAAACTCAGATCATAAACGGCTACTTGCAGCCTCACCTATGGGGTACTTGTGCTTGTCCGTGTCGATGCCGGCATACATGACGCCTCCGAACAGGTCGTTCATGATGCTGGCCAGCGCCTCGGCGTTCAGCATCCCGTGCAGCGCACCGACAAACACCGTCTTACTGGGGTCCAGACGCTGAGCAGGGCAGCGCACGTAGTTACTGTCAGAGATCACCCACGGTATCACCTGCACCTGTAGGACGGACAAGAGGTGCAGGAGTCTAAGATCTTCACTTCAGATGGAGAGTAAGGTTTGTAGTACCAGTATTTTGGTTTGAGTAATGACACTAAAGTTCTGGTGAAGATGCTACTGGAATGTCAGTTTAAAGGTTTCCTACGAGTCCAATTTACAGCCTTTATGTTTTATAGTGCAAACACAAGTAGCTATAGAAAAACACCACCTACATTAAACACTACAGACCCTGCAACACCATTGTATAGTTTGTTATCTTGAAGCATAACAATTTTGCTTGTTGGACAGAGCAAACAGGGCTTTTTTTTTCGGTCTTTTTTTTGTCATAATACAAAAGCACGACAACTGCAATGGTGTTTGCGATCATTTGTATATTATTAATTCTCACTGTGCTCATTAATTCCAGTTCTTTATGATTTAATTCAAATTCTTTGAAGGGCAGAAGGTTATTATTACAACAGTAAAATCTTGCTTTTACATTATTTCATGAGTAATAATTGACGTAACATACTGCATTATAACAGTGACAAGATACATTTTTTTTTTGCATTGTGTACTTTACTTTTTACACGGGGGTAAGTTTTCCTAATTCTATTTCACACTTCAACATGGTATTAGTACTTCCATCAAGTTAAACACTGATTATATGAATTATTATAGTAACTTTTTGTACTTCAAAGGCGGCACTGACGTACATATGTGGGTGAAGCGAGTTTCTTCTGGTGTGTGGAAGAATCACGGTGCTGTTGCAGTAAAGCGTCACTACGAGGGCAGTGAAGGTACTTTAATCAGCTGCAAAGAGCCTCGATGAGCAGATTTGCAACTGAAAGTCTGTTGTGTTTGCTGTCAAATAAAATTAGGATTCCCTGTCCATGTGTGCTGCTGTGGGGCTCTCCTGCATTCTTAATGTGTGAAACGCTGTTTATCAAGGATAGATCAAGGTCACTTTGTGTCCATTGGGAGAAGGTAGTTTGGGATGCCAGGAATTGCCGTCTCAGCCTTAAACACATACAATAAAAACATTAAACAGGACACATGCAAATTGGTTTCTTGAATATTTTGGGCTTCAATTCAGCTACTTTACAGTAATGATAGTGCAACCTCACCTGTCCTTATAAAGCATTTTTGTTACAAGGCAATCACACAACTCGTGTTGTCTATCTGCTAATAAAGCAACTCATGCTTTATTAAGACAAATGCATTAGACAGAAGATGCTCAGGCTTTTAGCTCACATGACTAACAGCACAGATAGCAGTAGATAGTTGGCAGGTGTTTGCAGTGGGTTGTATATAAACTAGTGTAAGCTAATTTATTGAATCAACATTAAGTTCCTCATGATTACTGTGGAATCAGAATTTGGGATCCGTTTCAAGTTGGAACCGGTTCTCAATGCTAAAGCCTAATTGCAAAACACATCTTGCACAAAGACAGAAGTCTTGGTGACAGATGTTCCGGATCAGAAACTTCAAACTAAAACCAAAGATTCATGCAAACTGTCAATTCATCAAGAACAAAAATGACAGAAAACAGAAGCAGCAAATAAGGATTTCACCAGTTAATGATCAAAATTGCTACCCATTAGCCTTCTGTCAAATGATGTGTATAATCTAAACAGCTTGATTCTTGGTGCTACAGTGAAACTAGAATCAATAAACAGCTCTACTGTCCAGAAACTCAGCAAACTCATGTGATTTATAGTCAGCAGGGAAACATTCAGACTGAATTTGATGTAGTGCTGTTTGAGTTGGTTTCACAGTTTTTGCAACTGAGCCTCTACAGATTCCAAATATATGTACATCAAGTTACCAGTTTATTAGGTAAAACCATCTACAGTAAAGTCATCCATATTGTTTGTAATCAATCACAAAGCTCATTTTTGCCTTTTGAGACCATCCTTACTGTGCAGCCATTTCATTTTAGAGTTTACACAATTCTGACGGGACATTAATACCTAGTGTTGGGTTAAGCATTAATCCAACTCTATGTGCTGGATATGTAAGCAGCTGTATAGTGCAGTGCATAAGTGTGTCTTGCTGGGTTTCTACTTACATCCTTGCATCGCATTCTGCGGCTGGACATCTTGAAGTAGTACTCTCTGCTGTCTTCAGGGTGAAATGGGTCCAAGGTGCAGGCATGAAGCAGCGCTCGCACAGACTTCTCGTTCTCAAACACCAGGTACACGTAACCTTAAGGCACATAGAAAAATACTTTGATGGTCAAGAGGCACTTTGATTACCATATGCCCCCTCGTGATCTGTGTGACAATGTATTTGTTACGGCCGCCGCCATATTCTGAGGAACTCCATCTCCCTCTTCTCAGTAGGTGTGTGTGAGTGAGTGAGTGTGTCTGCACTGCAGCCCTCAGGTTACCCTGCAGCAGGAAGTGATTGAGCTGATGTGATTTTGTCCACCTGTGCTGGAGAAGGCTGACCACCAACCAGGAGCCACCAGGAGGATATAAAATGCCAGCAGACCAGCATTCAGCAGTGATCTGTTGCCAGCCCTGCTCATGTGCCTCCTTGTGTCTTATGGTTGTTGTACTTCTGTGAACTTGTTGAGGCACTAGATCCTGTTTGAGAACACTGCACCCATCGTCGACTGGCTGTTAGCCTCACTAGTGACTGAGTGCTGTTAGCATTGTATTTCTGTTATTAGATTGGATTAGATTGTTTTTTTATTCCACTGCATAATGGTAATCTGCAGAAGGTACACTGAAAGACTGCAGCATGTTAATCATCAGCAAAGCACTTTAAATTGGTCACATTTGTAGAAAAAAAAAAAGGTGCTAAACGGCATTAAATGCGGCAACAGAAAACTTGTGAAAACTAGTTGAAGTTTGCAGAGAAGTCTAGTTAGAAGTTGCTAATTGGGTTTAATTTGTAGTGCAAAGTGATGCAGAAATTTCAATTAAACAGGTAAAAATTGAAAATATGATAAACTGAGTATTTCTATCCATTTTCAGTTTTCCAGCAAAATACATGTATGAATTTTTTTTTTTAAAGTAGTGAATAAAGCTTAAACAAATGGTTCAAGGTAAAAGAAACACCTGAAATGCAGCTAAAAGTTATGACTCTACGGTGAAAACAGCGGTCGGGATTACAAACTTGACCAAACTGACCCAAAGAGCAACAGTTCAACTAAAAGAAAATATTGCAACAAGTTGATTTTTATACAATCAGCAGCATTAAATTGCTTAAAACCAATCTAAATTCGGATAAAATTTGATCTGCTGAGCTGTGGCAGCACATCACATGACCACTGATCGTAAAGTCTGACAGTCCAACCATGTTACAAAACCAGCTACAAACTGGCATTTAGCGCCGAGCTAATGAGGTACATCTCCCCTATGTCCACTCCCAGATCATAGCACCTTGGTTTTTTTGCCCCCGTTAAGCCCAGAATCACCATTCTTAGTGGCTCTAGAGGACCGACGGTTAAACTCACCACCACGTTGTCACCACAGTGCCACCCTAAAACCAGGAAGGAATTTAATGTATCCTACCAGCTCGTCATTACCTTTGGCCACATTACCTTTGGGAGGACAGCGGGGATGTTTTCCATCCTTACCCGGCCACTCCACGGTCAGAGGCCCATAGCCGCTGAAGGTGTTGATCAGGCCAGCTGAAATGAGGTGACAATGTACATTTAGCAGATGTCTGTGTGTCAGTAAGGCTTGCTTAAATAAAGTGACAAATTTCTAGTTTTTATAGGTGCAGTTCAGATCTGCAAACTGGAGAGTTGTAAAAAAGGTGACAAAATACAATAAATAAAATAGAATTTCTGTTAAATGGAAATAAATTGTGTCAAGCCATAATAAAATAAAGGGTGTTTAAAGTGTTGTAACACACTACATATTTAATATATGCATTTCCTTGATGAACAATCGTAGAAATTTAAATCCTTAGACTACCATGTTTACAGACATGTTGCTAAATTAAGAATGACCTGACAACCGCAGAAGGAATAAAACTCAGATTTTGTTTACTGACTGCAGAGTACAACATGATAGATTTTGCCCGTCAGCACCTCGTCTGGTTTGTCCTGATGTGAAGAGACACTGTTGTCTGATGTGCAAAAGTGGCTTTCAAAGCATTTCTGTTAACTCTTTCATGGAGCACATCCAGCTGCAACATTTATTTGAAACCACTAGAATATGGAGGCGTGATTTAGGCATGTTTGTATCTTGATTAGACAAATTTCACTGTAAAATGTAGGAAAATGAGAATCTATGATGCATTAAGTGGACAATTCTAGTGTTGCGCAAATAGAGCAGTTACCTTCTGTGATGTCCCAGGGAACGCCTCCAAGAAAGACCTTGCAGGAGTACAGAGGGTCCTTGTTGTTTCTGGGAGGCAGCTGACCGCTCCAGGTGAATGTGGCCTCATTCACAGCTGATGAGAGCAGAAGAAGAGCTTAGCCAAGATTCAAGGCTTGTTCCCATCATCATCCAATAGTCTGTAGTGAGTGTACCTGCAGCCTGACGGTGCAGACGAGCCTCCCGCTCAATGCTGAACGCGTCATCCGACTGGTCGAGCATGTCGGCGCCGGGCCACGGAGAGCCGGTGCGCCAGCGACGGGAAATGGCTGAGGAGGCAGGGCTGACGCTGGGCGGCGGGGTCAGAGGGGAGCTGGTATCCTGGGGGTCCAGACGGGAGCCCAGACGCAGCAGATCCTTCTGCATGTTTGATGCCAGATAAGGCAGGGGAGGGGAAATCCGCAGAGTCGACTGCAGAGAAAGACAAGTCCAGACAACTGACTGTTGACGGAGGCAGGGACTGACCTGATTAAGTCTTTTTTTTTTTACGCTGTGTGAAGAATAAAAGCTGACAATCGTGAAAGAAATGCAGACATCTGTGCAACAGAAATGGTCTCAACTCTCTAAACCAGGGGTGTGCAATCCTGGTCCTTGAGGGCCACAATCCTGCATGTTTTAGATGTTTCCCTCTTCCAAAACACCCGATTCAAATGATCAGGATCGTTATCAGGTTTCTGCAGCGCTTGATGATGAGCTGATCATTTGAATCAGGTGTGTTGGAAGAGAGAAACATCTAAAACATGCAGGACTGTGGCCCTCAAGGACCAGGATTGGCCACCCCTGCTCTAAACCTTACCGGTAGATTTAAAAAGCATGTCTTAGAAGAAAAACAACAATATTGCACCATTCAACAGAGATAACTGGATTTTCAATGTTCCATCAGTCCTGTAAACGTTCATCTATCACATGCTGCTTGATTGGAAACGACAAACTTAAAATCACGATATTTTATCGAAATCCCTTTGTCCTACATGTCTCGTTTAAACTTTTGCTAAAAAATATGCCATTTGCAGTAACCACATTTTCAAATATAACAATTCTGCGTTCCTTGGCACAACCATGTAGCCATTACTGACTCAGCTACAACCTACAGCATACTGACAAAAACTCAGGGACTTTTTGACTGGACTAGGCTGAACTGCAGGCTGTGTTCACACAGGAGACATGTTAAAATATAGGGAGCAATACATCAGTAAAATGCAAAGTGATTTTTTTTTTTTTTTAAACCAATACTGTATTAAAAAAAATATAGAAAAGAAAGTATATTCCAGGTCCCCCCCCCGGTTTAAGTATTTAATGAAACTCAAAAATAATATTTTCCATTATGACTTATGGGATCATAATGGTCGTATTGGACAAAACACTTCAGTTGCCATCGTTGTGCCATTTCCACAGAGATGCAGGACTTTGTATTGCAGTGAAAATGGGCCCACAGCAAGTAAAAATATGACCGGAGCAAAAAGCTTTTTGTGGTTCAGTGTTACACTTTGCTGTGAGAAACTCATTGTTATTTAGAGCTTTGGTACCAAAGACACTGCAAAAAAAAATCTATTTCAAGTTGCCAGATACATAAATACAGTTCATTTAAGAAATTAATTTTCTTTCATTTACCATTTTCCCCCCACCAGGTTCTGTTATTTTGCCCTCAGTGAAACGCAACACCTCAGATGTTTCACAGCAAAAACCTACCAGAAAACTCTTACTGGAAGACAAAAGCATCTGTGAAGAAACCGTTAACAGCTTCACACCAAAAATACAAGAAATTGGCAAGTTTGATCAATAGTTCAGTTTAACAGATACTCAACAACATAGAGGTCATTAGCCATAAACGCTGCATGACGGCAGCAGTGATAGATGGATTAATCAGTCGGATTAGATGCCATTTTGAGATAACCGGCACTTGAAGATCAACAGCTCATCAGGCCTATAAACTAAAGCCTAAAATTAGGGAAGAACTTGGCGAAACACAGCGACTTAAGCTTGATTTATATTCTTGCGTTGAATTTATATGAATCTTAGACCGTAGCCAATGCAAATTGTCAGCACATACTTGTGTGCTGGTCTGTGTTGCTCTGCAATTACATCACTGAAACACTGCGGAGCAAACAGAGCAGATCGTGCTGAAGTTGAAGCCAAAAAAAATAAGCTTTTTAGCAAAAATACTGCAGAAAAGAGAAGACGTTAGAGCCAGCTGAGTCCATACAAAGACTGTTGGGGTTCCACTTTCCCACAGCTTTAAGTGAGAAAGGTTGTTTTCATAACTCTTTGCAGTGTTTAAAACCAGCCTTAATGTCGGGCTGAAGTCCGCACAAACTGTCCCCGCCAGTGATTGTCTATTATATTTACTGATTGTATTAATTTCGCACTGATGGGCTTTTCGGTATCGTGTTGCTTTATTATTCTGTGGTTTTACTTTTCGTACCTGTCCAGGGACAGTTATAAACTAGCTGCTAGCCGTTTTTGGTGCAATTACTGTAAATTGTGTGCAGTCCCTGCAACAAACAAAAACAAAAAGGCATACAGCTACACTGAGAGAATACTGACTATTGCATTTGCATTAAGAGCAAGACAGATACCACTATAGTCAATCCCATATTACTTTTATTTTACAGAAGCATTATATTTGCACAAATCAATATGCCACGTAAACAGGATGCATTACTACTAAGTGAACCAGTTGTTGTGGTTTTGCATCAGCACAACATGAAGTTACTTCTGAGGATGTGCAGGTCAGACTACCTACTGCATAATTTCAATGCAGAAATATAAATCACGCTTTAGTGTTACTAGATGAGCAGAGACACACAAGCCAAGATAAAACCATAAACAGCAGCACAGCACACTGGTAACAGTGGCAATACGAATAATGGCAACATCAATACCAGACCAGTATCAGAATATGCTGCCATCTGCTGATAAATGCAGTTTTTAAACAGTACTTTTAAAAAAAAAAAGTCCCATTTTTGGTTACTTTAGGACATCAGGTTTGTTTTTTTTATTATTTAAAATGAGCACAACCCAGATCTACTTAATGTGAGTGTTAAAGAAACATTCACTTAAGTTTTCTCATTTGTAGCTATATTATTGCTGTATTTTAAACAGAAAACACAGCACGATATCTGCATTATATAATAGGCCACTGGACAACCTGTTCTTCACATACTGGTGTTGGCCATTAAAAAACAAACAAACAAACCAAACATCAATCTGGGACTGGATGGTTTTGTTTATTTTATCTTTTGAGGTGTTGGAATTACCTGAAATGTACAAGACACATTGACGCAGGAAGTGTTGAGTTTACATTTACAACATGAAAAGCAAATTAAAGCAGGAGCAGATATGAAAACCGTGATATGCTTCCTAAAAAAATTACTATTAGATCATTTATGGTATCTGCAGGTCAGCAAACCGCCGTGACTGTTTTTGGATGGTAGAGTAAATTTGAACAATAAATGGGAAGTTTGAGACTCACAGATTAAGAATCACTCACCAGCATGTCGCAGAGGTGGTCTGAGCCCGAGCTGAAGCCACTGGTTTCCGAGTCTTCGGGGCTACTGGAGCGGGAGTCCAAGAAGGAGCTCGAGTCCATCCGGTTTGCCATGCGAGCCATGCCGGGGAACTTCTCCAGGAAGTCAACAGTCATGCTCATAGACTCAGGGGGCATGTAGCCTGGGGGCTTCCCAAGGATGCTATTGAAGGGGCTGTTGAGCATCCCAAGCACTGGGGAACAGGAGAATTACACTATTAACAATCTTGCTCACATGGTATTGTCATTTAGTCACCCTTCGCTTGTTCTGTGTCTCAGCAAACTGAAGAATAAGTGTTCTCCATCTACCAAGACGTGTCATTTCATTAGGAGGGATGCCAAAGAACAAATCTACTAAAATTTGCTGTTTATTTTATAAGGGAATCCATTTTGCAGCTTCATGAGCCAAGTAAGGAGAATAAGGTTTTTGTGCTGAATCTGCAGATGCACATTGATTTATCACAAGTAAAAGTATCCAAAAAAAGAATGAACATTACTTGTAGCAGAAGGTTCCTGACGCTGTGCTGCCAACAGCAAACGCCCAACGAGTCGACACTTGAAGCTATTTTTCACTTTTACATCTGACATGTTTGTAACTCGACTGCTATTAATTTGAAACATGATCTCGCCACAGACGCCACGCCGCCACCCCCCCACCCCTGATTCACCATCGCCTTTTCCAAACCAGCAGCGATTCTTCAAGTGTTAACCAGCGTCTTGCTTCCTCCCCATAACAAAGTGAGTCAGCTGGCAGCAGTGACAGGTATGTTGCTGCGCGGCCTGTAACAGTGAACATGAGGCTCTGAGGGGATTATTCAGCTGCAGGCCGCATTCAAAAGCTCTGTCCCACTTTGTTGCAGGGCCCAGTTTAGAAAGCTCCAAATGAAGTTTTTTGCCGGGTCGGTTTGTATATGCAGCGGTAAAACTACAGCGCTTCAAATGGGTCACGACTAAATGGGGCGTCTTTGTAACCGTTGATAAAGAGAGACGCTCATCTCAGAACTGTGCAGCACCTTAAATATGAGCATTTATGTAATGTCTCTGCAGTTTTGTAACCAAACCTGCACGCTCAGCCTTCTGCCACAATTCCAGCATTACAAGTTTGATCAACAGGTAATCGGTACACGTTTAGAACTAGACTGTGGGGCAACATGATCGGGGTTTTGGGGAAAGGAAAGTAGCTTCACCGGCTTGTTTTTGTGCCTGCTGGATTTCTAGAGATGCAGCAAAGCAAAACTGCCACATCATCCTCCCTGGTGACGCTACAGCCTGTTCCCACACACAGACAGGCTGCTGTTAACCAACACGGATTTTAATATTAACGAGCGCTACGTTAAATCAGGAAAGACGTTACGGTATCGACAAGTAAATGAGGGAGGGGTGAGGAGAGCAAACAAACTCTTGGGTGAAACCCCACCACAAGTTCAGCTGTGATTTAAACATATCCAGGTACTTACTGGAAGGTGAGCTGGTCTGAACATGCGACGGGGAGGTGTGAGTGTCCGTCTCCTGGCTGCTCCAGGGTCGGTCCCAGCCGGACAGACTGAGGGACTGGAGGCCCAGGCCCAGGTCTGAGACACCCAGCGGGCCCCTGGACGACGGCATCTCCTGGGAGCCGGGCATGCCGCCACAGTTGGGGAAAAGCATCCTCCTGCTGCCCACCGCAGCCAGCTCCGACTCTTTTTTTTGATCCGACAGATGTAGCAAAAGAGAGGAGAGAGGGAGAAGTGTTAAACAGCCACAAAAAAAACCCCACAACAGTTGCTTCAGTCAGTCAGAAAAGAAAGAAATCTCATTAAAAGACAAACTTCCCCTCATCGCCCCGGTGGTAAAGCTAACCTGCTGCCTCTGTGCCCGGTGCAACTGCCATGCATCTCCGTCCGCATCACTGACCCACCTAGCAGCATGTGACATGGCTGCTGATGCACTCGCACACCCCTGCTAATGACATCAGCTTCCCCCCCTCCCCACCCACCTCCCTGCTTCCTCGCTGCCTAACAACTGTGTAATGAAAAATTCCTGTCGGAGCTATTGGCTTGTTGATAGAAGTGCTCTCCCCTCTCTGGCAGGCGCAGCACGTCTCCGAGAGTCAGCGGGAAGAAGACAGCTGCTGTTACTGCCGCCGTTGCTGCCGCTTTACTGAGTCTCGCCTTGTTTCCGTAGCGAGCTGACAGCGGCAGGAGGGGGAGGGAGGAGGGGAGGCGGGGGGCAGAGCTACAGAGGCATGGTGGGAGGCAGCATGGGAGCAAATGACTCAGCAGACTACAACTAAAAAGTATCTCAGACTCGAGGATGTGCAGGGAATTTCATTTTAAAAACCTGCGGTCGGTGATTCCTGCACATCAACACTGAAGAAGCGTTCGTGCACCGAGTTGCTGTAGCAGAAGCAGCTGACTGATCAGATGTTGAGCGATTTGCACCGCCAGCTCCTCCCTTCCCTCTCCAGGCCTGGAAAGCTTCCAGCTGCCAGTTACACCCCTGATTCAGCAAACACCGAGCCGGGCTGGACGGGGCACAGAGGCCACAGCACGAGTTTAGCTCAGCCTGCACCAATTTACTCCACTTAAAAAGTTACCATTCGTGTTGTACTTCTGCAGCTGTTGTTTCAAAACTATGAAAAAAAGCTTTTCAGGTTTAGTCTAAAACAAGAGCGGCGGCCACAAGTGCAGACGTGCCTTTAAGCAAATTAACAATTCAAAGAGAGGACACAGTCGCCGTGCTGAGCTTAAATCTTGGCAAATCTCACTCCTCGAGGTAAAAAAAGAAACACTTGGAATTGCTGCAATGCTGCAGACCAGCGATGCAGCATGAATCAGCTGCTGGCACCTGAATGGTAATGACAAGGTGAAGGAGGTTCAACAGAGGGCAGGAGAAACTGAGGAGGGGCTTTTTACCTGAAACAGTACTCAAATTGTTGGATTTGTACCCAACATTTGGGGTCATTTTTGGGAGTTTTCAGGTGCAACAAAAATGCAAATTAATGTACAGCAGCAGGAGACTACAACACTGGGTTTTTCCAGGATTAGCATAACATCAAGTACGATCAGTCCTTGTACAGTAAAGACAGCCTTTTTTGACAAATCTTAGCATTTCTGACCATTTCAGAAACCAAAACGCCTATTATGCTTCAGTAAATGAAGTTGTAGGTGACAAAACTGATAAAGAACATTTACATCATCATTAGGTCTCATTTTGGTCAAATCTCTCCAATAACTTCCCTATGCAGGAAAACCCCCTCAATCCACAGCTGCCACTCAAGTCAAGCCCTCGGTTTCTCTGGGAAATTAAAGTTTTTGAAGAGAAGAATTTACATTTAAAAATGCACAAATCAGCCAGAAAATACCAAACGTGTACGTTTCAGTTGTGTGTAAAGGGTAAATTCTGCTCACATCCCTAAAAACTTTAATTTCCCAGAGAAATGGAGGGCCTGACCTCAGTGGGAACTACAACTGGAGTGAGCATGTTTTTTTTTTTCTTTAACAGCCTAGATAAATTTTGGTGCATTGTTTTTTGATAAATGTTTCAACTATTAAAATTATTGGCTAGAAGTTCTGCTTAAGGTTTCAGCTCTTACTAAAGTTGAAACCTCCCACCAACTGAGCCAACAATTTTAAAAGCACAAATCACAAAAAAAATGCACCAAGAGTTTCTCTTAACAGAAAAAATGCTGCCAACTCCTACCACTGAAGTCAAACCCTTTGTCTTTTCTGGGAAATTAAAGTTTTCAGGATTTATATTCACATGCACTTGAAACTAAACATGGGGGGTATTTTTAGGCTGGTTCATGCATTTTAGGGCTCACATTTACCTCCAATGACGAGAGCTGAACCCCTAAGCCAACTTGGAGCCACTCATTTTTGATAGCTAAGACGTTTATCAAGAAAAATGTCTGAAACATTCCCCACTTTACTAGAACAGGAATTTAAGGCCAACTTACAGAAAATTTTATTGCCAAAAATGTTGATAAACTGGGCCCTGCAACAAAGTGGGACAGAGCTTTTGAATGCGGACTACAGCTGAATAATCCCCTCAGAGCCTCGTGTTCGCTCAAGTAAAAAAATGTTCTCCATTTCCAGCTTCTCAAATGTAAATTGTGCTACTCTTCAAGGTTATATTGTCATTGTAACAGAAGCTGCTTGTTGAGCAAAAACTGCAATTCAATTTTAAGGAGGACTTTTCTTGCCAAGAATGAGTTTTAGGGGTGATGACAGCAGTAAACATTCCTCATACAGCAACGACAATGAGTCCGTTTTACCGTATTTACCAGAAATATATGCATTTTACTGTTATTCATCACCATTTGAGCAACAAAACTGTCCAATTAACAATACTCGTTAAACTGAATTACCAATTTTTCCTCAGTTCTCCTCATTTTGGCACTGGCTGAAACCTCTTTCCTATATTCATAAAAACCCTGATTTTAAAGACATCACATAGGACTTCCAGAAAACTGTCCAGAAATAATTCCATTGCCTACATTGTTGAGTATTTGATTATTACTGTCAAAGAGGACGAAGGCAACCAAAAAAAAAATTTTTATTTAAAAAGCTGAAATTAGAATTTTTGCTTTTTCCACTCTTTAAAAAAAAAAAAAAAAAACAAGTATTTGATGAACATTTGATGATTGGGGCCTTAAAACAGCATTTATATTTGGGCTGCCACTAATTGTTTACAATTATTGTAACTAATGATTGTTCATCTGTTAATCACTTTCTTGATTCACCTATTAGTTGCTCCAAAGTAGTGAAATGTTTTTTTTTCAGTGTTTCTCAAATATCCTGGTTTATTTTGGTTGTTTTTTGAATCTCCTAAATACTTGCAGCATCTTGCTGGAACAATGAAACTTTCTCCACTGTAGGATTAATAAAGGCTTATCTTGTTTTTGGTGTCTGCGTCCCCTTCTGTGGAGGTTCTCATTGCAGCTTTAACTACAAGCTCAATTAAACCAACACATCCCGCTAAACCTCCTTGGACTTAGCAATATTTTCAGGATGCCTTGACACAGTTTTTAAGTCCTTAATGTGCAGAAAATGCGATTTCACAATAAAATTTTATAAAAATGCACTTAAAGCCAACTGAGGCCAGACTTCAGACAGTATTTTTGGAGTCTGTTTCAACTTCAGTGGCGTGTGGTTGCAGATTTAACTACAAGCTCAATTAAAGACATTTTAACAGACAATGAAAACAGCAGTTAGTCAAATCTCCTTAGGTTTAGTAATATCTTTACCAGCCTAACATTTAACCGTTAAACATACAGAAAATTGTCAATTTCACAGTGAAATATAAAAATGTAATTAAATCTAACTTGGGGCAAACTTCTGACTATTTCTGGCATCTGCTTAAAATTCAATGAGGTTCAACTACAAGGTCAATTAAGACATTTTAACTAATAATGAAACCACCAGTTAGCTGAACCTCCTTGGACCTGATAGTGAGGCCCTGACACAGAATTTAGCCCTTAATGTTAAGGAAAATACTCATTTTCACACTAAAATATCATCAAAAGGCAATTAAACCCAACTAAGACCAAACTTGGTACTTTAATTTTGGTGTCTGTTTCAACTTTAGTGAGGTGTTGCTGCAACTTTAACTACAAGATCAATTAAAACAAGACATTTTAATCAATAATGAAAACAGCAGTTAGTTGGACCTCCTTGGACCATTTAAATATTTCCCCACACAGCTTTCACCATTCAATGTGCAGAAATTACTCAATTTCACAATTTAAAAAAAAAAAAAAGTGCAACTAAAGCTACATTTCAGTGAGGTGCTGCTGCAGCTTTAAATACAAAATCAATACAACTAAGAAATAATAAAAACAGAATTCTTGGACATTCAATATTTTCCTGCCACTGGTCTGCTAATATTTAGCGCTTAATTTGCAGAAAATACTAAATTTCGCAATAAAATATCAAAATGCAACTAAAGCTAAGCTTCAGACTATATTTTTGGCGTCTGCCTCAACGAGAAGCTCTTGGCAGCATTTGCTCAACTTCATGGCTGCAGCTCCAAATACAACACAACATGGTGCCAAACTTGAACTTATTTCAGTTTTCCTGCTCCAAAGTGTAAAGTTAAGGTGAAGTTTTACCGCTGAGCAGGTCCGGCTTGCCCTTGCTGTTGTTGGGTGTGGTGCAGACCCCGGTGAAGTCCAGCGCGTTGCCCAGCATGGTGTTCATCCTGCGGAAGATGTCCGCGTTGCTGCAGGTGGACAGAGCCGGAGACTCGGAGTCCGGGCTGTCGGGCCTGCGGGCATCTTTTCTCTGCAGAAGGAAACCACAAATTAAGCCACAGCTCATGCTCAAAGTTTAACAGAAAGTTTGTACACTCGAGGCGAAGTTAAATTAAGTTTTCAGACATGTTTAAGCGAGTTATTTGATGGAGTTTTACATGTTAACGAGGCGACATTTGTAGTTTCATGACCCACAAAAGGTCAAATACCAAAAACTTAATTTAAATGACTTTTCCAGAGTCGTTTTCAACTCACCAGAGAAAACGCCATGTTGTGGACACTCAGCCTAAATGAAAAGCCAAAGTAATAATTCGCTGCTGCGGTGAAAGGTCATTTTTATCGCTTTAATTAGACTTAATTTAGTGAACGTGTGCTGCACGAATCACGGCCCCGCGAGACCTCCGCGTGTTCACGTGCTCTGCATCAAAGCGGCGGACCGCCATCACGTGCCTCTGAAGTATACGTTTATTTACCAATCCTGACCGTGCAGCAGCACAACCACACAACAGTGATACACTAAGACATGTGCAAATAGAAGAAAAACAGTGGTGCACCCAGTAAAAACAGCAATATGGCTTATTGTTGCAAGAAAATCTCATTTAGCGTATGAACAACTATAAATTTAGTAGTGAAATTGCACCTCTGGATTTTGCTAAACATATATGAAAATTGTAATGGCTTAAAGCAGCGCAAAAAGTACATGAAAAGCGCAGGTGTGTGTAAGCGCATGTGCAGATTGAGTATAGAAGGTGCTTTAGGTAGAAGCAGTGGCGACTGATCAATACGGGCGCCCACTAACCCACTACTAATGACCAGATAAAAAGTAGTTCTCAAACACAGCATTAAATTTGAATTAATTATAACAAAATAATAATAAAATTAATAATAATGTTCATAATCTTTGTATTATCAACAGATTCAAAATTAGTCTTTACTGCCTGTTTACAAATTTTACACTTCCTGGATGTGGGCGCCGGCCACGAGTGTGTATGGAGCTCGAAAATCTTTTCGTGATCATGTGACCTTGGCCCGGACTCTGATTGGCAGCTGCAGATTTTCTCACAGGGCACAGCCCGAGACCATATAAGAAATATGGATGAATTTAATTTCACCTACATATATATATAAATATCTATTTCATTTGTAAATTCAGTCAAAATAAACGTATTTCTCACTAATTTAAACTCTTAAATGCACTTAAAGTTTTATATTTCACCCTCTATTTAGGAGAAACGACTATTTTGAAGAAAGAACTACAACTTCCAGTAGCTTTACAATACAACGTGATTGGACATTCCATGAAATATGTAGTTCTTCTTGGGGTTTACAAACTAGGGTTGTATTTTGTATTAATAAACTAAAACAAACGGATTGAAGTACTGACAAATGTGCTACTGTTAAAGTATAATACGTGTATTATGAAGTAAGTGTAAGAGAGTACACCGTATTGTGTTAATTTTTGTGTTTTTATTACACTGGCCGTGTTTGGGGGAAATTTGCTCTCGATGCTAAGGCAACCCTGTTAGCGTCGGTGTGCAGCCTCGCCTTAGACCCTGAAGAGACCTGTCCTACAGAGTCTGTAATGTTTTTGTGTGTACAGTCATAGATATGTACAATAAAGCCTTTATTATACATATCTTTGAATTGAATTGAATTTTGAATTTGAATTGAATTTCCCTTCTGGGATGAATAAAGTATTTTTCATTTCATTTCATTTCATCTATGTGTACAGTAGGTGGCGGTAATGCACCTGAACGTTGGATGCCAACCGCCAAATCAATAGAAGAAGAAACAGCAGCAGCTGCAGTAGCTAGGCTTAGCTAGTAGCTAATGTAGCCAGCCTCAAAGAGTTAGCTAAAAGCTTCACAAAGCTATAGATACATTCCCCACCACTGGCCTCTCAGTTACATAGTCAGAGTATCCATCGCTGCGATCATAGTATATCATCCGGTCACCATTTTCCTGCATGTTTCTCTCTTTTTAAAGTTGTATTCTTTTACAGAGAAATGAAAGTAACGACAAGCACGTAGCCCAAAGAATGTAAAGCACATACTGTATATTTCATCATAAATAAACGATAATAGCTATTACACGATATCTTTGGGATCACTTTCAGAGTGATCTCAGAACAACTTCTCTCTGCCTGGATATGTTTTTTGTCTTTTATATTTGGATAGATACGGAGCTTATACGCAGCTTGAGCACACGGTAGCTGCTCAGCGCCAGTGTTTACAAAATGTTAACGTTTGTCAGTGTGGGCGCTCACATCTTTATAGTGATCTCTAGAGTTATTAGTGTGGACGGGCCATAATGGTAAAACTGGTTAATGCCTGACTATCGGAAGAAAAGAACGACAAAAACATCACAGCATATGCGCTGTCTAATAGGGGAAAAAACGTGGCCCAGACACGAAAGATAATTCCAATTGAAATGTATTGGTTTGAAATTCATGGTGGGGAAGATAAAAAAAAATTGGGCAAATTGTGTCCCTGGACACGATCAATAAATTAAGTTTCGTGACTATTTCATGAATTGCCATGAGACTGGGTTGACATGATTCCACTAACATTTACTTACTTAAAGAATATTTTAAAACATATTGAAAAAATAGCTCTAATATATTTCATTTGAATCAAGAAAAATGTATTTGTTAGTGAGAATACACTAATTTTAAGGTTTAAGGTTTTTGAGGATCCATTGAGGTTAGATATTTTTACTTGTTTTGGGAAGTCTTGACAAGTTAAATATTCCTGTTTTTTGGCAGATAGTTCTGCTTT
>NW_007581459.1:0-21740 GCF_000690725.1 Stegastes partitus | reverse complement strand
CCCCCCTGTTGAGAACCACTGTAGTAAACAACACTTATAATTGCATTACTCCAGCCCCCAGCGACCCTAGTGAGGATTTAGCAGTGTTTAGATAATGGATGGATAATTGCATTACTTGTAAATCGCAGCCTTTTACTTCACTGAAATTGTAAAGTTAAAAAGTGCCTCATTCTTTCATGAGTTCAAATTTGTTAATCTAAAAGAAAATGCGTGGAAAGCGGGACTTAACTAACCATTCACATGCTTTTCTTTCCTCTAATTCCTGTCAGATATTTTGGTATTCCCATGGAGATCTTGCCCCGAGTGAGGAGTTCATCAGAAATATACGGCCTCATGGTAAGCATCCGTAAATCCCTCTAGTTTATGTAAAATTTCACGATGATATGTGTTGACGTTTACTTTTTCTGCTAATGATTTCGATGCTGTGTCTAGTGTGACTCTAGTGTTGCTTTCAAAGAGTGGAATGTCTCATGCAACAGGCTACTAATAAGATAATAGAGGTTTGTTTTGTTTTGTTTGTACTTTTTTTTGTTGTTGTTGTTTTTTGGGTTAGTGTGCTTTCAGACTGTTTACGTGCATGAAGGTTGACTGAGAAATTCTTTTAGGCATTTCTTTTTGTGTGTGCCATTGTCTCTCTTCTCTCACTGGTAGAAAATATGTTCTAGCCGGGTAAGTAAGACTTGCCATCACTATTTCTCCTCATCACGCCAAAAAAAAAAAAAAAGTAACCCGTCCTGCTTCACCGTGACTAAAACGAACGCGCCATCGCTCAGCGCATTTCCAAAACTCGCATTTCAGCAACGTTTGGGCTTGTAGTTCGACTGCAGGAAAGAAACATAAAGAGGTCAAATTTTGAGATATTTTTTTAAATTAATCTCAGCAGTGGTGGGTGTACATTTAGTCAGATACAATTTTGAGATACTGGTACTTGCTGATGCGCCTCTATCTGTTGGAGGTTTTGGTATGGGGGTGTTAAATGTGTATGTTGTGTGTCTGTATTTCAATATGTGTGTCTGTCGTGAGATTTGTCGATGTGCACAAAGATGTTAATAGATGGAAAGTCTAACTATTTGGCTACAAACGCTGGAAATACAGACAACTGGCTCTTTTTACACATGACTTTTGCGTCACTTGTGCCGTGAGAGTATCTGTCATTTCAGGGTTTCTTTGCCCTGAGCTCAGGCTCACAGGCTCATTCGTTCCAGCTGCCTGCCACTTTGCTGCTGCTCTGTACCCCAGTAGTTACAGTCGTCCTCAAATGTATTCATACCCTCCTGTTAAAGAAGGACACAGTCACTGAAATAAGTTGAAATTGACAAAAGTAATAATAAATAAAAATGCAATGAAAATCATGACATTTGTCTTGAATTGTGGTTCAACAGAAATATTAACAAAACACATAAACAAGCATGATGGGACCTGTACACTAATATTTAGTTGAACAACCCTTTGAGCCAATCACTGCCATCAGGTGTTTTCTGTAACTGTCAATCAGACTTCTGTACCTGTTGACAGGTGTTCTGATTTCACTGCTCATCAGCAAAGTGCTCTAATTTAACATTTTTTAAAATTTTGTTATTATTCTTTTCAACCACAATTCAAAAGCAATGTCTTATTTCACTAAACTATAATTTAGCAAATTTTTATTTATTATTACTTTTTTCAGTTTCTAGTTATTTGAGCGATTATTGTGAATTTTGCCTTTTCTTTAATGGAAGGGTATGAATGCATTTGAGGATGACTGCTTGCAGGCCAGCAGGCGGCGCTATCCTCCAGCGTCTTTGAGGGTATGCAACCTTGTCTGGTATATGTGAACCAATTAGATTTGCTGAGTTGGTGGGTCGCTAAGCAAAAACTTTCACGATGGCTTGCAGGCACACAGCCGGAATGAAGGAGCCTGTGAGCCTGAGCTCAGGGCAAATAAACCCTGAAGTTACAGATACAAATCTTTCATAGCAGAAGTTTAGCAAAAGTCATGCGTAAAAAGACCGGCAATGGTGAGGGCTGCTTGATTTGTAACTGGTGATTTGTTTGTATTTCCTGCACTTTTAGCCAAACACTCAGGCTTTTCATCTGTCTTTTTACACATCTCACTGCAGACACACAACTCTTCATACACATTTACAAACAGCTTTGCTACAATAACGCCCCCATCTTTAAGGAAGTTTGTAAAGGCTTGTAAAAAGAGCAGGATTGTGATTACAGTGTGTTCTACTGCCCTCTAGTGGCCACAAGCTGGTATGACAATCTACAAAATGTTTGCTAAAACTACAAAAACGTCATATTCACATGCAGTACAATAAACAAAACGTAGCCCCTTTTTGTTGAGCGGCTCTGAACCCAGCAGACAGAAACCTGCCCGCTCTATTGGAAATGTGCTGGATGGTCCCCGTCCCTCATCGCTTGTGTGGTGGCATGTTACTCAGCTGGTTGTCGCGGAAACCCACTGCCTCCCAGTCAGGCCGTCTTCCTGTGCAACGTCCCACCACGTCTCCTAAATCTCTTCACTCTTTGCCGCATTTTGAGTTCTTTCTGTTAAGCCAAAGCGATAGGAGTGAAGACATTTTAGTTTGTACGTTCCGGTGCACTCTTGCATTTTGTTCACCCCTCGCTGTGTTTGCACTGTTCCAGTCTGCTTTGTGTACAACTCTTGTGGTAGAAATCAAATCTTACAGCTGTTATTTGGCTTCACGTAGTCAAATAATGAATGATTCCCTTTTGGTTTTAGTTTCAAGATCGTTTTTCATTCTGATTAAAATGTTTTTCCATCGATTATTCTGGAATCAGTTCTGCTGTTTTGATATTTTAACTTAACAAACACGGACACTTGAATTATACTGAGGCGTTTAATTTCAAGAGTTCTCGTATTGCATCAGAAGCAGTTAACGCCTAGTTTCCATTTCAATTTCAAACATTTTAATCTTCCGTCAGTGTTGAAGTTGCATCCAGATCAAACTGTAGAAGAAAAGCAGAGCTCTCAGAAAGAAATACACTGAACAGAGTTTATTTTTTCTCATGACAGAAATCAGGAGCGCTTTCAGGTATTCCCATTTCAGGGGTGAGTTCATCTCTCTTTTCCTTGCATAGTGTTGTTGTGCTTCATTTATGTTCGATATTAAATCTATGCTTTTTCTTCAAATACAGTGTCTTGGGGATCAGTCAGCAGCACTCGTTGGACAGATGTGTTTCCAAGATGGGCAAGCTAAAAACACGTAGGGGTCTTCTAGAGTCACTGCATTTTTTAGACTTCTCTTTAGATGTGTGGCTTCCACTTTGTTATAAATCTAATTTAAAATTAGTTTTTTCTGTGTTTTTGGTTTGTTTCAGGTATGGTACTGGCTGTTTTCTCTTGAGAAACACTGGAGCCAAGGTACACTGCTTCAGACCTGTATTTTACACTCTCGTATACATGGTGACGTCCCACATTGTTGTGATGGTCAGACAGCTTTGTCCAACATGAAGACAAAAATCACTTCTGGATCAAAAAACAACAACATAAAAAGCATTCAAAATCTGATGTGAATAACGTGTTCAATGTAGGGGTCAGCTGGATGTAACAACAAAAACAGTTGTTGGTTGAGGTAAAGCAATTTATTCACAAAAAAATCTGTGATAATACAAATAAACCAGGCTAGTGGGTGCTTCCAAATCAAAGAACCAAGTAAAACCAAACAAAGGCTGTTCTCGTGGATTAATCGTAGCAACTGGACTTGTTTCACCTCTCATCCAAGAGGCTTCATCAGTTCTGACTGACTAGTTGGGAGTTCCAGATATCCTTAAGGAGCCATTAACACCTGAGTTTCCCCCTGTCACAGTGGGGTTCGTTATGGATTTTTGTGGCTAGGCGTGAATGTGGTTTCGTCTTCCTGGGGGGAGATCTTAGGACTGACTTGTAAACAGGTGAGAGGTGATGCCTCAGACCTCCACCTCTGTTGAGGGATGGTCTTTCCACCCCTCCCTAGAACCATCTGTCCTCTCTGGCCAAAATCTGTACGTTCTTCAAAGGAGTGTCCTTTGTCTTTGAGATGCAGGTGGACTGCTGGGTCTCAAGCAAGTCCAGCTGCTACGATTAATCCACGAGAATAACCACGACCCTGATGACTGAGAATCTTCACAGACAAACAAAGGCGAGCTCAACAAAGCTCCTTAACCAAACTTAAATACAATAACAACACCCATCACCAACTAAAACAACAAGTGCCTCAAAACACACATTACACAAAACAAGACATCAGTAACTAATAAACTAAATTAGACAGCTGCTAACTGGACTTAAAGTCTTCACCAAGTCCCGGGTAACTTCAGCACTAAGTTAGCGGCTGCCAACAGAAGTTACACAGAAAACACACGAGGCACCAGAGCGAAGTGTTGACATTAAAACCCGGCCGCCCTGACAGTCAGGTTGGTTGTAGATTTAAAGTCGAGGTGTGTCGATTGCTGCAATCTCGAGGTTTTCGCTGACTCAGCAACTCTTTCCAGCTTCTTGTTTACTTTTGCACACTCCTCCTGAAATCTCCTCCTTTTCCTGGGAAGCCAAACCCATTCCCAAGATCAGTGAGGTCATCTGTGCCACTATTGTTTTTCTTTTTTTTTTTCATATTTGGGAGTGTCTTATCTAATCTAATCTGTCTAATCTAACTGTATCAGGTAGCTAATTTGTTCTAATAGCACCAACAGAGCACTCACTGTGGCTTTTTCAGCCGATGAACCCAGCTTTCCTCAGAATTCAGTTTTCCTGCTGAGGCTGGTATCTTCTTGCCCGCCAGATCTTACTCATGTCTTCCTGCTCCACCTTTTTATCCCAGTTGCTCAAGTTCCTCATGGGTTGTGTTGCGTGTACATAAATCTAATTTAAACATCATATTTCCCATTTTTTAAACATTTGTCCAGTTTATAATCCCACACGTTGACATTTTTCTTGTGTCCCTTCACAGCCTGTGATGTCCGAGCACGGTCTTCTGACCACGGTGGCGTACAAACTTGGTCGAGACCAACCTGCCTGTTACGCACTGGAGGTACAGTAACTTACACACACTGACTTCTTACACGAATGTTCCCGGCAGCCACAATCTTTTACAGGCACCTTTTGATCTTGTGGAAATGTGTCGCCCCTCTCGTTAGCCGACAGCTGAATGAGGAGGTGAGGTTGACTCGTGATTTGTTTTATCTTCTTCTCAGGGCTCTGTGGCCATCGCAGGAGCTGTGGTTCGTTGGCTGCACGACAATCTTGGAATCATCGAGTCATCCGAAGAGCTCGGTACGTCAAGCATCAGTTAAAACATCTCTATCTTCTTTATCGTTGGTGGGATGTCAAACTAGACTTTGATTTATAATTTTTTTTATTTACAGAGAAGTTGGCCGCGTCAGTCGGCACATCCTACGGTTGCTACTTCGTTCCTGCGTTTTCGGGTCTCTATGCGCCCTACTGGGAGCCCAGTGCGAGAGGGTACGACTCAACATCTCACAGCGCCTCCTGGAATAAGAGCTACTCATGGATTCACTCAATCTTATCATGTGTCTTTGTCACAGGATCATTTGCGGGTTAACTCAGTTTACCAACAAGAGCCACCTCGCCTTTGCTGCGCTGGAAGCCGTTTGCTTCCAGACACGAGAGGTAAACGCTTCTAGTGGAGTTTCATTTTCTTAAATTTATCTTTATGAATGTTTGTAATACTAAGAACTTGCAGTTTCTGAAGAAGTGCAACCGACCACATTTTTAAGTAGAAGTGTTTCTAGCTCACTGCTTATCTGTTTAGATACAATTTTTTGTGTAATGATTGCTTTTTTTAATTGCAGATACTGGACGCCATGAATCAGGACAGCGGCATCCCTCTAACTCAGCTCCAGGTCGACGGAGGAATGACGTCCAACAGGCTGCTGATGCAGCTCCAGGCCGACATTCTCTGTATCCCCGTTGGTAAGATTTCCACTTTTAGGTTTCCATTGAAGGCATCAGTGTCAAGGGAGACTATTGACAGGTTCCTGGTGACATATTTAAATAAACAAACTGGTTTTCAAATTGCAGTTGGACAGTTTAGTCCAGCCGACTGTCGTACTACTCATTGAAGTGATTTGCTGTTGTTATAATTGCTCCTACAAGCTAGTTTGACACTTGGTGAAGGGGACCTGTTGTTGATTGTGGTTCTCAGTGAAGCCGTCCATGCCTGAGACCACGGCTCTGGGGGCGGCGATGGCAGCGGGAGCGGCGGAGGGCGTCAGCGTGTGGAGCCTGAACCCAGAGGACCTGAGCGAAGTCACGTCGGAGAAGTTCGAGCCGCAGATCAACCCCGAAGGTACAGCAAGCCGAGAAAAGACGATGAGATGACGTTGAATGAGTCACCGGTAGCTGCTGCTCAACAATTCTAACCGTGCTTTCGTCTGTTGTCGGCAGAGAGCGAGTTTCGGTACGCGCGGTGGAAGAGGGCGGTGCAGAAATCCATGAACTGGGAAACGACGGAGCCTGTTTGTAACGGAAACGGTAGGAAGGACTGTACTCACATTAGAACCTCAAGATGAAAGCATGAAGAATAGATGGGACACTCCCTGACAATATGATCCCCATGTTTTGAAGTCTATCTTGTATGACAGTGAGAACATCTAACAGATTATTGGCAGCTGTAAGTGTTCCTCCAATAACACATTTCATCCTAAAGTAATGTTTCATGTAAGCGATGACCTTACAAACTCTTGGTATCTGATGCAGTCACATCACGTGGTCGTCTTTGTTGCGGCTACAGTATGATAAGCACCAAATCCCCTGTTTGTGTTGCAGGTTTGTCCTTTAAACCCATAATACTGATCTTAAATTCCACCATAATATGAAGCACAATGGAGCTGAATGTACAATTCTTCTGCTTCTGTTACTTAAATGTTAATTGACCAAGTAGAAATGAGACAGCTTAGACGGTAAAGAACATTTTATGATGTCAGCCATCATGGGGGGCGTCCAAGAGAGAAGCCTTGCTCACTTTTTGGTGCAAAACCTCAAGATTAACTTTGCTACTGACGTGAAAAGAAGCCTGATAGATATTGTGAGCAACCAAGATGCATTTATTTGTTCCAGCGAATGAATCTGAAGCTTAAATCTTGGAATTATTACCACAGTGAAGCTCAATCTAAATGCATATTTCCTGTTTAGGGAATTTGAGTTCATTGTTGTTGTTTTTAAATGACTAGAGAAGAAAAAAGCACCAACAACAAAAAAGACAAAGTTTTCCAAGACATTTTTATTTTCACATAAATTGGATGAGGATGATATAAAACCTCGGCCGACCTCTTTTCACTGAATGCACCACAGTGAACTTTGACTTTTTCAGAGTTTGGCGCTCACCCTTGTTGTGTTTCTCTCCTCAAACTGACCGATGCCTTTCGCTCGGACGACCAAAAGGTGAAACGAGTATCTTCAGCAGCGTGCCGATGGGCTTTTACATCATGGGCAGCATGGTGATGTTGATCTGCGCCAAATACATCGCAGGTGAGCGTCGACTTCAATATCGATCAAATAAACCTGGTAAAGATAGATTTAGACACTAATGGGCATCAAACATGTCTTTAAATTTGTCTGAAGTGCATTTTCTTTGTCGTCATAGAGATTAATGTTGACACTGTTTGTGCACAAAAATTTTTACTTTACATGTGATTGTGTCCTAAATACGAGATTTAATGTGTTTTTTCTAAATTTACAAAATGTTCCTGGTTTATGGTAAAACAATAACTTCTTACGTGAGTGGAAAGTTTCCATCTTACCAGTAAGTTGCGGTGCTTCCTGATAATTACAGCTTCTGTGGGTTTATCTGTAAATGAACGCCGTCGTGCTCGTACCTGTAATTCCACATTTTTAGAATCGCAGACATTTGCCGTGTGTCTCAGCTTGTTAATAATGTGACAAACCAAAGCTGTTTTTTTTTGTGTTTTTTTTCTCCAGGCCACAACTAGACTCCTGGAGGCATTAAAACAAAGAGCCGAGTGGACGTCTCTGGTGTCGGACCACCACTTCTGCTCCGGTTGCACTCTTTCCTTAAAACCATTCCAGAAGAAAGACGCTCCTGCTGAACCGTAACCTCTGAGTGGACGTTCAGGAGGACTTTGAACTGACTAATGGAACTTCTTCATTATTTTTTTTTTTCCCCCCCTTAATTTTTTCCTAACTTCCCTGCGTGACAGACAAAAACCCGTCGGTACGATAGACTTTAGCGGGAGTGTGCATGCGGTATTTGTTTTTTTTTTTTTACAGAGCTGATGTGGTATGAATTTCTGAGCTTAGTCATGTAGAGAATCTGCCAGTGGTGTGAAGCACGTTGTCTTGTTGTTGTTGTCATTTCACTGTTAACTGTCATCTTGTGATGTTTTTGTTAAAGACCCTCCACTATGAGCTGTTATTTTATTTTATTTTTTTATTTTAGAGCACTTTATATGTTTCTGTTTGGTCTCGCTGTGCACTAACAGGTCTGCATATTTTTTGTAGAGCATTTTGGGATTAAGGCACTTGACAGGAAAAGAAGGCGTTTAATGAACTGACGAGGTCGCTCTGAGGGTTTGTGTTGTGTAACGAGCAAACATGCGATGAAGGATGACGAGATATGAAGACGCTGAAAGAGGAACCAGGCACAGAGTATTTCAATCAGAATCAGATAAAAACATCCCACTGAGTATCTTTAATTTCAAGCCATTTACTACCGAGACTGTGGTTAAAATTCAATTTTCTGACTTATTGAAGCATTCAAAGCTTCTGTCAAGTCAAGGAAAAAGTCTATTACAAACATTTTGCTCTCAGTTTATAAAGTTAATCCACAACAATGCATCTTTATTGCACTAAAATGCCCGTGTTTTCCTCTGAATAATTTATTTAAAGTCAAAGGGAGCTGTACAAAACCATATGAATTTATCGAGTCTTTGCTGTGTGGTTAAGGCTTCTGAGGATTTATTCTCTTGTCCTGCATGTTTGCCTTTTATGAGAATCTGTAATAAAAAAGTCTTTTGTAATGGATGAAGGTTGCAGGTAAAAACAGACAGTTATCGATTTGCTCCCTGCAGTTACGCCGTTATTTATTAAATTATGCAGTCATGTAAAAAGTATGAAATTTTCTATTGGGATGCAATTCTACAAATGGTTAATTTATTGATGCATTTAATATGTTGGGAACGTTTGCTTGGCGATGTTCAGCTTCAAAGACCTCTTAACTGTGACATGGGAGACGGTTTTCGACGCTCTTTTGCCACTAACTCCGCATGTTCTTCCCCCGTCGGCGCAGCGTTTGTATCCGTGAAAAGTGTACAAATCTGTTGAGTTTCTCACCACATTAAAGAGCAGTTTAACCCAAACCGAGGCCGTCCAGGTGTGCTGATGTTGAAAAGGAGGAACTAAAATGCAACGGGGATGAGGAGACAAAGCATGCGTGTCAACATTTCTTCTATTTGTACCCATGTAGCCACACATATGAACCATACAGCATCACTTTCAGGATGTCCAGAATTATTTATTGATCTGTTGTTTAATTTCTAAGTCGACTGCCTACAAGTACAGTGTGTTGTTGTTTTTTTGTTTTATATAATAAGGACTTATTTCCTCAGTATAACCAGCCTGCCTTTCTCTCGGGGGGGAAATCCCAACAGATAGGAGCTGTTGAGGAGGGAGTGGTTCGCTCCCACAACAAATTCAAATTATTCAGTAGTTGCACTTCCATTCAGTTCGCTTTGGCTCCAGCCAGATGTTCCAGCAGCTCCTCAACCTGTAAGTCTCTGACAGCGACGTGAACCAAAAGATTTCTTTGCAAACCTGGTGTTATAAAAAAAATGAAGCGTTTTGTTTAATTATATTTAATCTTTAAAGTTTGCATTGCAGATGTGAGTCACTTTGTATTCTGAGCATTTTCACATAAACTTATCCTCAGTGCATCGTCAGCACAGCAGACTTTAATGATTTACAGACTTCTTTTTAATATGCTCTGCTTTTAAAAACAAAAAGTTTCTGTTTTCAGCTTGTTTGTTGTTGTTTTTTTAAAATTGTCAGGCTTTAAACTTGATCTGCCAAGAAAAACTGAGTAAACTAAACTTAGTCAGACTTTTGGCAGCAATGAAGTGTTTCAAAGTTTTTGTTTTTTTAAATAAACAACAGTGTCACCTGAGGAACCTGTCGACCAGGAAGTTGGTGTCTGGTGTGGGGCGTTTTGTGCTGCAGTTGTTCCTCATTTCTGATCTTGCGGTGATCGGCAGAAAGGTGAGCCAATCATACATGTTTTTTAATGACTAACAGTTAATCACAGTTGCGCTGACAGGCGGTTCAACCTCGCAGGTGTGCGGCAGCGGACGGGTTTCAGTTGGAGCTGGAGAGTCAACAAAGCTCAAACATGCTGGATACAAGAGGGAACGAGGGCGGACGGAGCCAGGTTTTGTCAGCGGGCTTCCAGGATTACAGCGGTCAGTTTCATCATTCTGGTAACGTGATATACACATTCAGCTTAAAGTAGGGCACTGTGGCTGTGTAGGTTCTGAACATGTTCTTCCACTTCTTTTAGAGACGCATGAGAACCAGAGAGTCATATGAAAGTGTTTAATCAGGTTTAAAAAAATCTGACAAAAACTTAACATGATTAGACTCTTCCCCAAGCAAACAAGAGTAGAACTCAAATCATAACCACAACAGGGTCTTTTACTTTTGATTCTTGAACTACTTTGAGCCGATGACAGTTTTACTGAAGCACAATCAAATATCTTAACCTGCAGCAGGTTATGTTCAACAATGTGGTGTCAGGGTTTGTTTTGGCCAAAGCTTCCAGTACAAATAGAGTTCAAGCATCAGAAGAAAAAGTTCTTATTCTATGTATGAAGTTTTCTTACACTCAAAGTTTCATTTTGAGAAGCTCGACTTGAAAAACACCAAAGCACGACGTTGGTTCAGGGAGATGTTCAGTCATGTTGTTAAGTGTTTCGAAACTCAACAGTGTGGCTTCCATTAATGATTCACCAGCAATCTTCTGTTAATTTTCCTCCCAGGCTTTCTGATGACTGATCCCAAGCTGCCAGATTACACCCAGGCCATGTCCAAGAAGAACACCGTGAAGAACACCGTGAAAGAGCTGCTAATGATGAAACGGCAGGCGATCGAGAGGCAACCGGTATTTCCACAAGCACACGAACATGACAAGACAAGCTTAAGCTCAGTTTAATCTCAAATTTATCGCAGGATTTGGACTCCCCGGCTAATGTTGGGATCAGCATTTTAATATGGAGCCAGAAAAAGGAACACAGGGAAGTTAGAACTTTAACCTCTTCAAGGGACAAACTTGGAGTTCCTTCAGTATGAGGAAGAACTGATATAAAACTGAGAGCAAAGTACAAGTGGTGAAGATTAGTATGCAGATCATGTGGGTGTGTTTAGTACAAGCTAGACTGCATTCACATACTGCCATAACATTACTAATTCTCTTCTAGGAATGGAACTGCTCACAGCACAACGACTTGGAGCCTAAATTCAAACAGCCAAAATTTGAACCTTTCGCCTGCGATGTGAGCGCTCATCTGTTCAACCCTCCAGCACCCCTCAACCCGAATACCACCACCGACTTTCCTCCTGCAGCTCCTGAAACTGCCGAAAAGAGCCCCCAACAAGCGCAGTTTCCAATACAGTATCCAGCTCTGCAGGGACAAGTGGCTCCGGCTGATGGATTCAAAATGACTTTGTTTCACTGGCAGATTCAGCAACAAGCGCAGAGAGTTGGAGGACTTTCCGCTGAGCTGCTGAACACGCAGGATGCGGATGGCGACACGTACGTATGCAGGAACAAAGCCATCGTTTAGACTTCTCGTTTCCAATTAACTGGGCTTGTATCACTGGGGTGACATCTGCAGTTATAGAAAGGAGCATTGTAGGATTACAACATGGCACGATGCAGATTTGTAATGCAACCAAGCGGGGGAGTTTGAAAAGCAATGTGAAACAGATTAAAGCAAATATAGGACACTAGTCATAGTCGACAATTGGTTGAAATAACCCAAACTATTGTAAATTGAATCAAAGTAATGGATAGCCACGTACACTGTTGGCTTAAAGTAAAAAAATAAACAATTGAAATAGCTAAAAGTGATGCAAATAAATTGAAATACATCAAACTAAATGGTAGACACAGTGAAAAGCAACAGGGCAGTTGAAATGATTAAGAAAAACTAAGGAACAGTTCAAATCATTGGCTCTAATTAATGGTGAAACAACTGAAAATGCTAAAAAAAATAAAACAACTGAAATAGTCAGCTGGAAGCAGACTTTAAATTGAAGTAAGTTCCATGCTAAATGGTTGAAACGGCGAAAGAAAACAGGTGTTGCTGGCAAAAACCAATAAAAAAAACAGGTTTAAATAGTTGCATCAAAACAATGGTTAGATGGTTGAAAAAGCTAAAGGCAGCTAATGGATCAGCAGTTCAGGTAGTGAGCTAAATCTAAAGGTTAAACAGTTGGAACTGTTTAAAATAGCTCATGCATTAACAGAGCTAATAGAGTTGCTTTTAAATAAATCACCAAATATTTTGATGATTGATTATTTTTTGCTTCCTGATTTGTTTACTTCTCTGTTACAGTAAACTCAGTATGTTTGGGCTGTCGACATCAAACATCTGGGGTCATCTTAGAAAGCACTGATCCTCTGTTTTGACTTTTTATAGACACCAAGCAACTAATCAACTAATTGAAAAATCAATCGACAATGAAAATAGTTGTTAGTCGCAGCCATAATGTGTAAAACTTTGACATATTTTGGTATGAAGATTTGATTATTCCAATCTTAGTAATGCCAATGAAAACCCAACCTAAACATGGACATAAACATATTAACTTTACCCCCAATATATCAACTCTAACTGGCCATTTTCTGCCCCAACATCTCAGATTTCTTCACATCGCAGTGGCACAAGGTAAACGGGCTCTTGCTTATGTGCTCGCTGCAAAAATGGCCGGATGTGGCTCCCTGGACGTGAAAGAACACAACGGGCAGGTACAGACGCTCAACGGCGTGTACTGATGTGTTTTAATGTGTCTTAGTTTACGATGATTGCCACTTCAGTTGTTGTCATCTTTGTGCACAGACAGCCCTCCAGATCGCAGCTGCCATCGATCACCACCTAATTGTCCAGGACCTGCTTTCACACGGAGCCCAGATCAACACCAGAGACTTGTGGGGTCGATCTCCGTTACACGTGTGTGCTGAAAAGGGCTACGTCGCAAGTCTTCAGGTAAGGACTGGAAATGCATCAGCACGACTTATATTTAGATGCTAATCCATCAACTTACCTCCCAGTTAAATGTTGATGCGGCATGCTGGTTTAATTGTGCCTTAATTAACCTACATGGCTCAGTCCAAACTTTTTGTTAGTGTTTTTAGTGTCAAAGAATCCGTCCAAATTAGCTGAGCTTTGAAGGAATTTCTAAAATGTTGCTGGATTTTGAGTCTCAAATGTTGTTTGCTGCAGGTTTCAACCAATAGAGACTTTTAATCTTATGACAAATAAATGCATTTATACCGATGTTAGGGTCAGGTGTACCGCATAGAGACTCAATGTGAGACTAGTAGTATTAGTAGTTCTAATAACAGTACTTGCATATTTTAAACTGCAGGACAACACTGTAAAAACACTTAATTTTACTAAAAAAAAAAAAAAGAGACTAAAAATGTATGTAAAAAAAAAAAATACAAACTAAGTTTCAGCAAAATGGCTTTCACATATATTGTTAAATTTAGGGATGGCATCAGTACTGTCATTGACTGATAATGTCTTTAAAATAAAATATGAGCATAAATCCCGAAAGGAGCATTTACAGGAAGATACAGTTTAGTTTGGAATCAATATGGCATGTTTTTAAAGTACACTGAAGTCATTTATATGTTTTACTTTGCTGCCTCTGTACAGTTGTATTGTTGAAAAGCAGCCAAATTACTGTATCCGGCTTTTTAGTTTGACCAGTTAAGTCTCAAATTTAAACTGCGGCTGTCGAATACACTGAGCCACTGATGTTGTTGATCTGATTTTAGAAACAGTTTAAGCCACTGTGATATGGGCTAATCAATGTCTGCTTTAATCACAGGCAGATTTATAACGTTTACACACCACTAAGCCTTAATCCGGACGTGATTCAATCATATTGTCTGCAATACATTAAATCCAAACCCATAAAGAAGGGAGGATAAATTCTGTAAGCCTTCTGAACATCTGTTGAGCAACTTCTACTTGAGGCATCTGTCAGAACACTTTGAAACGTCGAGCTCTAATGTGAACAATAGTTCATATGTTTTACCTGCCTGGTCCGGTGCACCAACCTATCTCGAGGGGATATGCAGATATTTTTCAAACTGAAACACCAGGAAGTGTGGTGGATGAATGCGCTTTAGCAACGTTTAAACATCACAAGGATATAATGAGGACATAACATTTGTATATTTTAGTGTCTGAGACCTCTGTGTGTGTGTGTGTTGACCTTGTCATTGAATTCCACTTTGAGTGTGTGCAAAACAACGCGTTCACAATGACCCCACTGTGGGTGACACGCAGCTTATCTCCGCTGTTAATTTGTAACCGTGTCACAGTTAATGTGAAACACTGAGCCTGTTATGTTAGTTTATTAAATGCGTTTGACTTTTAGAGGAGGAGGAAACTGAAAAATAAAGCTTGACTTTATAACCATGAGCAATATACCTCAAATTATATTTAGTCTAGATCGCGTTTAATCGTCCAAGCAGTGATGATAAAATGTCTTATTTTCACACTTATTCCCACAGAGCATCTGGAGGACCTCAACAGTCAGCGGGCAGCCAGTTGATGTTGAAATGTTCAACTACGATGGTGAGTGTGTTCTCTTTACCTGGAAACTCAGTGACATTAGTGGGAAAACAACCTAAATTCTGCTCCTCTGCAGGCTTCACTGCACTTCACGCAGCCATCCTGTCCCACAACGCTGCCGTCAAAGAGACGAGGAAAGCGGAAGATCCTTGTTCGTACGCGGAGGCGGAGCGAGTGCAGAGGAGGCAGAAGTTGGTGGACTGTATTAAGATTTTGCTGCTCATGGGAGCCTCCTATGGGACAAAGGTAACTATTTCACCTCCTGGACGGCAGTATGTCAAAAATATGTCAAACAGCACGACTCTGCTGAAGTCATAGTTGTTAAAATTGACAATTAAAAAATGCCTTCAACTGCAAAATCATGTTTTTTAAGTTTACTGCGACAGACACAGTGGTTTTATTTCCCTATTAGATGAAGTGTTGCAACGATATTTTCACATTAGAGAGCAAAATTTACAAATCATGTGTTATTGCTTATTTCTGCAGGATCTAAAAAGTGGACGGACTGGTCTTCACATGGCCTCCGAGGAGGGAAACGTGGAACTGTTGAACATTTTCCTTGATCAGGAAGCATCGCTGTCGATTGTGAATGTGAAGGTTAGTTGCTTTGCTGTCAGGCTTTTGGAAAACTGTTGGTGTTTTTGTGTCACATCTGGGGTTATTTCATCTCAAATCTTCAGGGACCTTCTGTTTGACCAGCTCTGATGTGCTTGTATTTTTTAAAAGTCATAAATTATGTGTATTTAAAATGGTATCTGTGAAATTTTGGATCGACATGTCAAATACTTTTTCAAGATTTTTTAAAACTTGCTCCTTAACCTTTCAGGACACTTTTTTTTTTTTTTTTTTTACACATTTGGAAACTTTAATGCCTTGGCACATATTAAATGGTAAATTCATGCACTTATGTGAGACTTTAGAAGTCAATTTATTCTCACGATCGCGGCATAAACAGTTTGGTCAGATCGGGTCTGTTACGGCTGCCGGCTTTTCCTTCTTTGTCGTGTTTCTTCGTTATGTAAATTTAAGTGTGCCGTTGCCGGTTGCTGATTGGTTTGGCCCATCTGCCCTGGCCCAATCAGAAACCGGCAACGGCACACTGAAATTTACATAATGAAGAAACACAACAAAGAAGCAAGGGCCGGCAGCCGTAACAGGGGCAGAAAGTTGAAGTGTGAGCGAACAATATATTTGCAGTGCTGATGAGTTTATCTTAAAGCATCTCTTGCAATGAGCTGAACATGTGATGTTCAAAAAAAATAAGTTATACACCTATGTTTGGAGAAATATTTTAGAACTCCACAACGAAAAGCAATATTTTAGTTTACTTTTATAGCTGCTCAGTTTAATGAAAATAACTTCATTGTTTTAATCAGGGATTTCATATTTATGTGTATTAGATTATTGTGACATGCAACATTTGGTTGACTTCATTTATTTTTATTTTTTGTTAACGTGTGCTCAGATATGGGACTTTCCCTGACTGCTTCAATTTTTTTCATATTTCATCTCACCCATCATCACATTATTTGATCTGCTTGTTGAGTATTGAAGATTCTGAATCAGAAAAATGTGCTGAAAATGGGCAACTTTAACAAAAAAATAACTTGGAAACTACTTATTTAAAATATCTGTATAGATATTCACATTTTATGCTATCAAAAGTTAAGGCAATTCAAAGATGGTTGGGCAGTTATTGATCTGAAAATTAAATTTGCGAGGGAATGACCCATCAAGCATCCAAAGATACTTCAGTTGACTTTGTGTAGTACTACAGTCCCTATAACCTGTCAAACTGCATGTAATGTGTAATTCTCTTTCAGACATTCAGTGGAAACACAGCCCTACACATCGTCAGTTCTCTGCAAAACTATCCGACTCAAGCGGAAGCAGTGAAGTTACTGATGAGGAAAGGGGCCGATCCGGGGATCAGGAACCTGGAGAACGAGCTGCCGTGTCAACTGGCGCCTGAAGGAGTCGTTGGTGAAAAGGTACAGAGTCAAAGGAAAGAATGACGACTCTGTGCTGCTACACAGTGTAATGTCGTATGTAAAAGCTGTTCTTGTTTTCGCAGGTCCGGAAGATCCTCAAAGGGAAACTCGTTTATGCTTAAAGGAAACCTCAGAACACTGTCAGTTAGACAGTCAACTCTACAAAAACATTTGCTCTAACAAGGCAGATGAAGGTTGTTTCAGTGAAACAAGATGTTCATTACTATGTAGTGCACTACTCTTAACCCCCAATCATCTTTAAAAAAATCAGAACTACTTTATTTTTCTTTCTTCTCAACACCTAAAATGATGACACAGAATCAACATTTCCAATCACATTTTATGTACACAAGCCAATACAAAGACTCAAATATAAAAAGAGGCCTCTGCAAGTCTGTTGGCGACAGTCCACAACCAACCACTGCGTTCATTTCTTCTTCTTGTCCTGTGTGCTGGTGAACCACTGGTCCAGTAGCTTCTTACTGTAGTAGATCTGCCAGCCATGTACCTGCACAGCTATAACGATTACCAGGTACATGACTGACACAGCGGAGAAACCAAAGATGAAGCGGTACGCTTTGCCGTGGCGGTAAAGCTGCTGAGCTACAGGGAACATCTCCATACTGCCGTAGATCAGCGGAGCCACGCAGAAGAGCCCGGCGCTGATCATAGAGATGACCAGGTAGCTGATGTTGTTGCGGGGCAACGCCAAGAAGCTGAAGACTGTGGGGATTATGCTCAGGAGGTAGGGGTACTCCCACTGGTATGGAGAGGCCACCACTTTGTGGGACACCAGGCTCAGCTGGCTCACAGTCACCTGAGGAAGAAAAGACAACTGTGGAGCTCAACTCTTATAGCAGTCAGTAAAACAGCAAGACATGGAGGTTTTCTCTTACCTGAGCTGTCATTAGCACCCAGATTAGCAGATGGACAATGTTGAGTTTACGGATTTCAGACTTCAAGGCAACACTGTAGAAAATGAAGAAGATGGATGGAGTTAGATCAAGAGTCAACTCTGCTCCCCGAAAATATAGCAGCCACTGGAATTTTTAAGAGCTGCTAAATTCTCAAGATCAATTAAGGGTTTGTAGGAAAACCTTCAACTTCCCATATTTTCCTGAAATGCAGCTCGCTGAAGATTAGTCAAGAAGGACAACCAAACTGAACTTTTACTTTTTTTTCTTTTCATTTTTACAGGATGCTAAATATTTTGGGCTGTGGCCTTACTAGTTTTTTTAATATCTCACAAGTACTTTAAACAATGTCCCTGACAGATAAACAGTCTTGGGAACGTTTATGAGTCTGGACGTTGATTTAAAAGGACTCAAAGTTGTTTGATATGAGATTTTCTACTATAAAAAATGTACAAGTGTGAGGCGAAGATTTCATACTGAACCTCCTGAAGTGGCTCGTGCTTTAACTATTAAATCAAAGCAGAGCTGCAGATTTACGTTCCTATATTCTGTGATATTCTTACATTTTACTGTGTTGCTAAATGAACTAACCTCATCTGGTAGTGAGCGGCGACCCGCTCCCGGTGTTGGAAGTCACTGCCATCTGTGCCTGTTGCTCTCGGACCTGCTCGAGAAGCCATGATGGATATCTGAAGGCAAAAAAAAAAAACACAAGTTCAACCTTTGATTTTCAGATCCAAGAAAATCCATCACAACAATGAGGTGAAGGTTCAGTGTCACGCCAAAAAGTGGTTGTACGCTTCTGGTTAAAGCTTGTTTATGTGTGTAATACATGTAGTATTGCTCCTGATGTTTGTGATGTGTTGTTTTTAATCTTCTTATTTAGACTGTAGCGAATGTTATGAATGGACAAGTTATAAATATAAAATAAAAATTACGTTTTGAATGAAATCAGCTTCTTTTTATGCAATTTCAGTCATAATGAAAGGCCTACAAGCACTGATGAGTGAGATGAATTGGTCCTATAAAGCTTTGACAACCAAACTGATCCACAGAGCAGATAAAATAATGCACACATCAGCATGATTGCAATCAGTCTTTGGCAAATGATTACTCCGACCACACCTGTATTTTGGTAGTTTATTTTTTAATCATTAGATTCATTTACTATACTATCATAAACTAAAACCTCCACATCACAAAACAGCCCTGAAAAGTGAAGTTAAAGGAGCTTCACAGCTGCAAACAAGCTTTCACTGCACAGCTGTTTCATTCACCCCTCACTAGCTAGCATTGCTAAGTTAGCATGGGGAGCGTTTGGCTGCACTTCTCCGGTTATTTTCGACTCGACTTGTGAGCTTGTCAGTCCCAATACAGCCACAGAAGCTCCAGCTCCCTTCAGGTGTCATGACACATGTCGGCAGGTGGACTGAAACGGTTTTTACAACGGATAGAACAGGTATGAGTTGAGCTAACCAGCTAATGCTCACTGACGGCTAACTGTTAGCCGCTGTAGGTCACACAAACGGAGACGAATGTGAAGCGAGAGCAGCTTTGCTCTCACGTCACATTGATGAAAACAGATCAGGTATTGAGCACGGCGCTTACCTTTTATTTTCTGTTGTTCATAAAACGTGTTCAATCATAGAAATGCCGGTGTGAGGTGGCTACAGAGCAGCTAGCTGGCTGGAGGAGGAAGCAGGAAGCGGAAGGGAGACCAGCCTGGCTCTGATTGGTCGGTTTGTCTTCTACTTCCTGCTTGTCCACTCAGCTGTGCATCAGGTGTGAGAGGTCACCTTCAAAGGTCATTCCATGTCACATCATCACATTTTAGAGCAATTTCTGCTCAAGTATCTCTTTTTTTGCAGGGTGAACTGTCGCCTGTTATATGTACAGAAATCATAAACTTGTTGGAAGATAATTTACTATTAAAGTCTTGCTTACAGAAGTACATCAGGTTGTCAATATTTCAAGGCAGAAATATTTAAATAACAAACATTTATATAGCATGGGCTTATCTTTTATTTTGGGAACCCACTTTGCAGACTTAACCTTGCTTTGGGGGAGACTTGTTTAAGGTATATATGATTTCTTCTGGGAATGATCACTGCAATAAATAAATAAATAGGATGACAACAGCATAACATAACCAAATACACAGATCTGCTGAGATTGTGGGATTTTTTTCACTGGGAAATCATGCCTTCACACATATGTTTTATCTGTTAAATTTGTAAATTGTTGTTGCTATGTTATAAGAAAGTGTGTTGGCAATAAGTCAAACAGTGAAGGAGGCAGGCTTCATTCCAGTGTACAAGCTGGTAAACAGAATGTGAGTCACGGTATTATTTAGTGACAGAAATTGTTCCTGTTTTTGTTGAAGAGCATATTTGTTCAGACCTAAATGACATGTAGCACCAGCAGTGATTGTGGTTGTAACAAACTTGGATCCACAAAACAATAAAGACTTCTACTATTTATCAAGCTGTTTTTTTTCTGTTCTCAGACACAAAATCAAAATGAAACAGTGACTGAAACGCAGCTCATTACAACTACATGTCAACCAGCAGTCGCTTCAGAGACCTTTCCGCGCTGCAGCTCCACTAAAATACACATTTTTCAATCCTAATCATCAGGGTTTCGCTCTGGATTTGAAAGTCCAGCACTGAAAAAAACTATGAACAGCAATAAGACGGTGTCTCTCTGCTCTGAAGGTTTGAAGTTTGAACTTCAACAAGCTCCTGCTTTCCTCTGTGGAAACAACGAAACTCTGAAAGAAGGACATTCACGGGGAGTTTGTCAGTATATGTAAGAAACCTTTAGTGTTGTTTTGAGTTTGTGGGTTCAATCCCCACATGAACCAATCAATTATTAAATGCAACATCCAAAGTAAAGACTGAAAAGTATCCAGAAAGTTATTCCAACATGTGACCCAGTAGGTCAGTGGGATGAAGAAGAGTTTGTGCTTCAGAGTCTGTGGATTCCATGAGTATCTGACACTTTGAGTCTTTACTTTGGTTGTTTAGCTTCAAAGGCTTGAACAGATGCAACTCATCATGTCTGGACAAACAGCTCAGGCTGCTGGAGGATGACTTGTAATATGAGAAGCTGCAGGTTCAAGTCTCATTACGGTCCACAACTACTTTAAGTCTAACACTCAAAGTAAAGACTGAAAGACGTCCAAGAAGCAGTTCTTCTGTGTGGCCCAATAGCTCAGAGGGGTGGGAGGATTGTTTGAAGAGGTGGAAGTTGCAGCTTTGAATCTTTTGAGCGTCTGTGTCTTTTGAACACCAGTAATCAAAGTGAAAAGTCAAAACCACACAGAGAGAAGCTTCCAGCACCAGCAGGTCTCAGTGGCTTCACAGCTTCATTTATAACCTTTAAATCCTGGTTCTGGTGCTGGAGTCACTGGTTCAAGTCCCACTTATTGCCAGAACCTGCAGCGTCCAAACACTTCCTGCTGTCACATCTCATCCTGTTTTTCACCTCCAGCTCCACAACAACACAGAGGCTCCATCATGGGCTGAACATGATCCAGAAACCACTTCTAGGACTGAGCAGCTGAAGTTTGCAGGATTTGTTGACTCTGTGTTATGTTCATGCAGCTCCATCAAAGCTTCAGAAAGTTGGACCACAAAGACCAAAAACCAGAACTAGCATCTACCCTCTCACCTGATAGTTTGGAGGTTCAAGAACCTGACTTTTGATCAGAAGATCTGTGGATCAAATCCATCAAAACATTTTCATTTCTGTCAGGAACTAAATGTCCCCAAACTTTCCCAACACACTTGAAAACTTCACATGTTTAACTTTGGCTTGAAGTAGAGAAATAGCCACGAACAAACACTAAATATGACTCTGACCATCAGACTCTACAAGACAAACACATGTTGAGCTGTTCATCCAGTTCAGTCTGTGGTTTGGTGGAAATCTTCCTACTTTTTCATTTTGAAAGTTCCTGGTTCAAATCCATACTTTGGAACCATTTTGAAGTTTCTTCTCTTGAAGTTTC
>NW_007581458.1:0-22721 GCF_000690725.1 Stegastes partitus | reverse complement strand
GAAGCTGAAGTTCTGGCTGTAGAGGAAAAGATGCAAGTGAAGAAGACAGAAGAGGATGTTACCATTTTTGAGAATGACACAGAGGCTGAATTGTTAATGGTGGATTCTATTGCTGAGGCAACCGATGCAATAGAAGCTGAGACTGCCATCGTGATGGAGGCCATGTTGGGTTCTGAACAGGGACCAATAAAGTCAACGGATGCTCCCCTCCAGGAGCTGGGACCACGGGATGATGCTGCAGATCAGGAAGCAGATAAAGAGTCAAAGTCACAGGGAGACAGTGTTTTGGAGGCCATGTCTCTGGAGTCAGTGACCTTGGCTGAAGCTGAGGCTTCGTTGGGAACTCTGGAGAGTGAGTCTCTGACTGAAACCACGGGTTATCTGGAGAAAGAAGCTGAAATGCTGGCTGGAGAGGAGAAGATGGAGGTTGATGAAGGAACAGCGTCTAAAGAGGCGACTGAGGCTCTAAACCTTGAACCTCTGTCTCTGCCTGAAGTTGACATTGAAGATCTTCAGACAGATGCAGTGATGGAGGAGCTGCTCTTCGCTGTTCCTCAGCATGCAGCAGGTGGAACGGACCATCGGACCGGTCCAGTTGTGACAGCAAACATTTTGGATGGTAAGTTTGACTCCAACAAGGGGTGAAGAGATATTAGGACTAGGAGGAGGTGATGGCAGACACCACTTACACTGTAAAGTCACTCCAATATTTTGTAAAATACATTTATTTGTTATCTTACCTAGAACTACTGCAAGGAGGTGGTTAGCTTAGCTTAGCATGAAGTCTAGAGTTTGCTGACTGTCCTGTTCCTGGGGTTTGTACAGCAGCTGTCGTCGACACAGCAGAGACGGCTGATCATTCAACTCCTGCTGTTGTAAAGGAGGTGCTGCTGGGACAGGAGGAGGTGGAGGAGGAGGAGGATGCTACAGGGAATGAAGAAGATGTGGTGATGCACAAAGGTAACACAACCACAGGTTGATTTAACCACTGGAGAATCACATTCATACCAGACAGCTGGTCCACACGTCGTCATATCAGCTATTGTCGGCTTTTGTAGAATTTAAACCATGATCTTCTTCAACTTTCTAAACTTAATCAAACTATAGTTGGAGATGCTTAAACAGGATTCAGATGTATACGGTTCAGAAATGTCTGGTAGTCGTTTTAACAGTGTTGTCTTTATGTGTGTTTTTCAGATTTGGACCCAGTCCAGAGACTCTTCTTGGAGAAGATCAGAGAATACAAAAATCTTCGCAGGTAGAGGCAGAAAAAGGGTTCCCATATCATGATACTACCACCTCCGTGTTTCACTGTCAGGACCATGCATCCACTGTGGTGGTCCTGGTCAGGTTCACACCAAACATCTGGACTCCATCTGAGCCCAACACATTTATCTTCACTTGACCAGAGAATGTTCTCCAGCATCCATCAGACTTCTGTTCATCTTCTGCAGCAAACTTTGATGTGGAAGTTTAGTTGTGAGCAGCAGCCAGGTTTAGTTCTGGTCCTCCGTCCATAGAGGTTGATGTTCTGAAGTGTCCTTCACACTGTCTGAGCTTCACACTAACTCTGGTCTCCATTGATAAGCCCTGTGCCAAGTCTGAAGCAGCTGCCTTTGTCTGCTGTTCACAGCTCCATAGTGACAGTAGTTGACTGTCCGTGGAGTCATTGCAGGAGGACGACCACTGCAGCCCTGATCAGAGCTACTATGGCTCCTTCTGGACCTCCTGGTTACTGCTCACACTGGGCTTCACTGGGTTTTAGCTGCTCACTGATCTTCTGGATCCTTTTCCATCTTTGTCAAGTCTCTCAGTCAGATGTTTCTCTTCCTCTGTTCAGGTCTTCTCCATGTGGAGCCATGATGCAGACATAGATAGACACAGTCCATAGGTCCAGAACTGAGAAGGTTCTGCTGTTCTCAGCTCATTGTAGAACCATGTTTATACAGTTAGGCTGATTGGAAACCACAGCTGGATTCAGTTCAGTTTCACTTTTGTTGCTTTGAGTTTCTATTTTGGGGCCTGAATTTTTCCACTGTATTCTTTCTGTTTCATTTTAAATATTGTTGTTATTGAGAGGTGATGGAGTTGAGTTTTCCCATCCTAAATGGTTCATGCAATTTGTCTCATGGTCCATCCACTTACATCTACAGTAGCTAAAGAAATAACAGGCAAAAGCTGCAAAAAACTGACTGAAAACTGGAGGGAAAACGATTTTGACGTGCAGTTTGGAGAAGACTTTGGCTGATTGACAACCATATTCTATTTTAATTTGTCTCGTCTCGGTCGCTCAGGTTGAATGGCGGACTGTTGGAGGAGGAGCCAGATTACAAAAAACACCTGTCAGAGGAGACGGCGAAGCTCCAGAGACTCTATGGAGGAGGAGACCTGACCAGCTTCCCTCAGTTCACCTTCACCGGTGAGAGAGAGATGGAGGAGTTTGCATTTTAAAAAACATAACTTCTGACTCTGGTGGGTCATTTTGGTGACGTTGTTAGACATATAAGCTGCCTTTTAAGCCAGGATTTGGGGTTCGGGGGTCCATAACCAAATTTAGGAGAGTTAATTTTGTTTGGTAATGCTAAAAAAAAAAAAGACTATTAAAAGATGCATTATCTGATTTTGTAAAACCTAAGCTATTGATAGTAATGGCCTCGAAAATCCACCATGCGTCCCTCATGTTCTCCGGTAACATAACGGATCTGACTAATGAGCTTGGTTTTAATTGGCGCAGTGTTTTTCAGTAGGGATGCTTATAGAAACCAATTTATGTGACATTACACTCACATACGGCTCCATCCACTCTGCCGGGGTAATACTTTGTCTGATAATCCAATTCCCTACGGAGCTTATGAACTGTATTTTTATCTCATGATGCTGCAGCTCTATAGAACCACAAACGATTAACAGGCTTGTGCTGTTTTCTCTCCAGAACCTGAACTGGATCAGGACTCCAAGTGATCCACAGACGCTCCTCCTTTCACCTGACGTTTCTCCGACCTCCACCTCCTCCTCGTTTCAGATGCAGCACATGTGAGAACAGACGAGGAGAGGACGGAGCATATACCGGGATGTTTGTGTGCATTTCTGGCTGCTGGTTTGTACTGTGCAATAATGGATTTTATTTTATTAAAGATTCTATATTTTGACCCTTTTCAACAAATTACTTAAAGTCTTTCCAGAGTGTGCCTTTCGATGTTTTAGCTTGAGCTTCACCGTGACTGTATAACTCCTGGTTCAGTGTCTGTAGCTTTAAATGTAGCTGAGCTGCTGCTGGCCCCGCCCCCTTCAGGAAGAATGCTCTCTCTGCATCTCTGATTGACAGCATGAAAAAAAACAGATGACCTTACAGCAGCTTAACAGACCTGAATCAGTGTATGAGACCTGGACTTTCTATCTTTAGCTTGAAAATATAAAATGTGCTGGTCGCTCATCACATCGAAGCTCAAACCATGAAAACCAGCCGGGATCGGAAATACATTTCTGACGAATTTGGAAAAATTACAGACAGGTTTTAGCTCACCTTGAACACTTTTGTGCCATTTCATACAGTTTGCAAGTCTTTTTTTTTAGCTATTTGAAGTCATTTTTGACAAATGTCAAGTCACTTTGGGAGATTTTTGATGAACTCTGTACAGGTTTGTGTTTTGGCTGAGTTTTTGCCATTTTGGATGAAATTTAGGTTAAGACCAGACCACCAACAGTTCAGCTCCTCAGATGCTGGCAGTGCATGAAGACTCTTGTGTTCACTCTTGCAGCCAACAGCAGAACATTTGGTGAGTTTTGCTCGTGGTTCAGACATTTTAGAGTTTAGCAGAAGCAGCTGTAGAAAGTAAATAAACCTGGTGGTATATGAGGCAGCTGCTCATTCCGATTGGTTCAACTGGAAGCTGTTAGGGGCGGAGCTACACTGAGCTGGATGACTATTGACTGGAACGTAGAAACTGAACAGAATTGTGACTGGCTTCTAAAGCTGGGAGACTGTCTAGTTGAGGAAATGCTAATCTTAGACCGTTTTAAGATTGTAAAACACAATTAAAGTGGATTTCCACCACATGGGACCTTTAAAGCAGCACCTTAAAAAGAGCAAACCTGTTTTTTCTGGTGTTCAGGACATGCATGAGCTCCGTCACAGCATCATACAGCAGTTAATGCCTCATTGAACAGCAGGTGGAGCTGTCAGAGAAGCATCTCTCTATTCAGCTTCATTATCTCCAGTCTGCCTCCCTCGTTCTCCGGGTTCTCTCTCTGCTACCTGCAGCTGCGAGTTATATTTGTCTGAACATTCAGTCTCTCTGCATCACTGCCGGCTGTGTGCTGCGGTGACAGATTCAGTCTTTGCCAAATCAAATCCCCCCTCAGTCACGACTCTGTCATAGAGAGGGTGTGAGTCACAAACACACATTCATGCACCAGAACAGCAGCACCAGCACCAGAGCGCGTTCAAAAAGACAAAAAATGTGCATGTTTTCTGTTTATTGGTAACGCTAGTCACGTCTGAGTGATAAATGACTGTAAAATATTATGTGGAATACCTCGGCTGTGTGAAGTGCAGAAAGACATGCACCAGGAAAAAAAAGAGCACAGCACAACAGCACATCCCAGTTTTTTTTTTAAATGTCACTTCTATGATATGTGGCTATGTAATTTGGAGAAACGTGCATTCGCTTGATAACTTGGCATCCAAAAAATGCAAAAAAAACAATTAAAATTCTATTAATTTATTTTGGTCACATCTGAGCAACAACTACATTTAAAATATTACTTGGAATAATTTGGCTTTGTGAAGTGGAGAAACACACACCTTTTTTTTTTTTTCTTAAATCACCAAAAGAAAATGTTTTATTTCTGTTTGTGAAGACGTATGCATAACTCACCAGAAAAGAAGCACAAAAATACATCAGAAAATGTGTATTTTTTTCTATTTATTTGTTATTTTAGTCATATCTTTGTAATTAATGTAAAATAGGATCACGAATAATTTGTAAACTGGAGAAACACACATACACACCGACCTATCAGGAAAAGCGCATAGAACCAAATTACATTCCAAAAAAAAGCATTCCAATTGACATTGACTTTTAGTCACATCTGAATAATAAATAATGTAAAATAATATCTTGAATACTTTGGCTGTGTAAAGTGGACAAACATTTTCCATTTATCATTTATTCAAGTCACATCTGAGCAATATATAAACATTATTATAATATTACAAATATGATTTGGCTGAATTGGACTGACATACATTTGTGCTACACAAAAAAGAATACAGCATCAAAATACCTTGAAAATAATTTTTCTATTTGTCACATTTTACTGATAAATGAATGTTAAATAATTATGTATGTTAATTCAAACTGAGAAACACACAAACACAGCAGAAAAAAATGTGCAAAAAAAAAAATCCTTACAAAAAAGTGCAAAAAAGAAATAAATCAAAATTACAATTTCGAATCAGAAATGTTTTCTTGATCCCAGAGGAGAAACTGCTGGTGCTACAGTTACTCCCACTCCAAGTCAAGAAATATAAACAGTTCATAAACACAAGTACAAAATAGGAAATAAAAATAGAAACATAAGCACAAATATATGAGCAAAAATATAAACATGAGTAGAAAAATATGTCCTAAAATATAAACATCAGTATAAATATATGATTTTAAAAAAATAGAAACGAGTGGAAAAATATGTCCTAAAATATAAACATAAGTATAAATATATGAGAAAAAAATAGAAACGAGTGGAAAAATAAGTCCTAATACAAACATAAGTAGAAACAGGATTAGCATAGATGTGCTGTCATTGCACAGAGGCAATAAATGTATATATTTTTAATTTTAAAATAATAATAATAATAATTATGATCATTGTTCTGTGTAAAGCTGATGAACAGACTCCAACAGAACCGACCAGAACCCAGCTGTCAGTCACGTTCATTCACGTCCAGCTGTGCTGATGCCTGATGATGTCACCGGTTTATAGGCGGTCACGCAGATCGCCTGTGCAGAAAAAAAATGGAAGAAAAAAAAAAAAAGAAAAAGAAACGGCGTGCGCGCGTTCATGTGTGTGGCGTGTGCGCATTTTGTCCTTGCAGCACGCGACACGACCCCCTCTTCTTCCGGTTGTCCGGTGAGCTCGCGGTGACACACTTTTGTGGACAAACACAGACATAATAAATAAAAGAAGACTGAAATGTAAAGACAAAAAAACAAAAACGTTAACGGATATTAACGGTGTGTGTGCACGCGCTCCCCCCTCTCACTCTCCCCCGCCCTCTCCCAACCTCCCTCTCTCGCTCGCTCGCTCGCTCTCGGTCGCACGCGCCTCACATCCATCCCGTCCGTCGCGCGACCACTTCTCTCCTCCAGCCAGCCAGCCGCCGCATGCGCTCCCCACTCCGGTTTTAAGCTAGCAGGCTAACGGAAGACGCTTCTTCTTGCTAACCGGCGGCGGCGCCGTGTTGAAACGGTTCCGGTTGCGGAGGTGTACCTGTTTTTGTTTTTTTTGTTTTGTTGTTGTTTTTTTTCCCCCCCCCCCCCCGACGGTTCTGTTATGCGCAGACGTGGTTCTCGCTGAGCCACCGGACCGTCTCTCGCTCCTCGTCCCTCCTCCGGCTGACCGGGAGCCGCCATGGAATGCCGCGTCCTGTCCATACAGAGCCACGTCGTCCGGGGATACGTGGGCAACAAGAGCGCCTCTTTCCCCTTACAGGTAAATGCAGACACGCGTGCACCCGTTATCGGACAGTTAACGGACACGACCCCCGCCTGACACGCTCCGCTCCCGTTTTTATCATCACCAGATCTCCGCTGCGACTCCCCGTCACCGCTTCATAATCCACCGTTCCCTGTAACGGGCATTTAGAAAGTTAGCGGTGGAGCTGAAGCAGTCGTTGTTGTTTTTTTTCCCTCCAGGTAACGACGCTTTGACGTTAAAAAAAATCCCCCAAAATAGCACCGTAGTAACCGGCAGGTGTCGAGCACGATCCCCCGGTTTTTAACGCCTCGTCGACCGTCTCCGGTGTTTGGTTTAGCCGCTGACGGAGACGACTCGGGCGGACGGATCGTGCCTCGACACCTGTCATTGATCAAGGTGTCTCCTCCGTGACGGCTCATCGTCCGTCACGAAGCCCGCGGAGCGACTTTGTGATCATCGAATGACCCCTACCTGGGCGCGAGACGTCACCTGTGGCTCCTCCCACCGAGGCACCTGTCTGGTCGTCTCCTCAGGGGTCACAGGTGCACATTCAGCCCACTGAGGTGGATGTATTCAGTCAGGAGACAGCTGTGTGTGTGTAAAATAGAGAACATGAGTCTAAAGCTGCCACTAATGACTATTTTTCAATTAGTAGATTGATTTAAATTAGCTAAAAAACAATAAGATGACCATTTAAGTTAAATTCTTAGATTCCAACATGATAAAATAAACACAAATGAGTGCCAGAAGTTAGTGCAGCTACAAAAGTTTCTGGTAAAACCTGTATATTAAACAAAGTGCAACAAGGACACTGGAAATTTTACATGATTTTGGTCGTTGCTTTGCACTTTTTAACAAAAATACAGCATTATTTTCATAAATAGATCAATAATTTATTCATTTATTATGAAAATTCAAGGTATCCTGTCGCTCGCACGTATTACACGTTAAAAATAAAATATGTAATATTATAAAAAAGCAGTTTTTAGTCTTAACAAACATGTCGGAAACAGAGACAAAGGTTTACATGTTGAAACAACATGACAAGAATGAAAAGAAATGATGGCTTCTTATTTAGTACAACTCCAAAAGAAATCCAGGTTTCTATTAAAACCCTTAAAAATAGTAGAAATTTGTATTTATTTACAATTATTACATTATCTAATTTTACTAGTGGCTTTGAATTTTATGTGAATACAGCGTAATTCTCATAGATAATTGCTTTATATCTCCTCTGGGAAATTTACGGTATCCAGTAGCTTCCACATATTACATGTAAGAATAAAATGTGTAATATTATATATATAAAAAAGGAGCGTTTAATTTAAGTTCCTTTTATTCTGACTAACTGTCCTTGTATGAAATGGAAAGATAAACACAAACCTAACATTTAGTGCAAAATCCAAGTTTCTATAAAAGCTCTTGATAAAGTGAATTTTTTTAATAAGCAGAGTTCAGTTTTATAGAACAGGAGCTGAAACATTTGTTTTAATAAATTCTACTAATTGAAGTTTCTGTTTCTTCAGCGTTGACGTCCTCCATGATGCTGGATGAGTCGCTGTATTTAGTAAAACTGAACAGTTACTCAATTTTAAATTCCAGTTTCGGCTGCATGTTGTCAGCATATCTCACCGGGGGTTTAAAGTCCTCACTGGTTGTTGATTTAGCTCACGTATAAGTCATGCAGCCATACATAACTGGAGTCTGAAGAATAATAGATATACAGAAAGCTCCACTTTGCTGCAGAACTGTGTTTCTGAGATGCTTATTTTGCTCATTAGCAGATTAAAAAAACACAATTTTAACACGGTAGAACAGCCCAGAGGTGTTTAAATTGTTGTGTTTTTTGAAGCTGTATCACATATTAGACAGGAAATACAGAAGTCCAGCTTTCAGAAATTACATCGCACATCGAGTATCTGTCAGATATTTAGTTGTGTACATTATTACTGTAACAGGGCAGGTACACCTCGGTAGCGTTGACGCTGCAACCTGAGTGAGTCAGATTACCTCTTAACACGCTCTACGTTGTTTGCTGCCTCACACAAAAAGAAAACGTGCACAGTTGTCATTTCAGTGACTAATCTACAGGAGAAGTCGGTCCAAAAGAACATAATGTACTCGGATATAAGGGTTCTCGGATAAAAAGGCTGTTTAATAGACACGGGGGTTTGTTGACATGCTGAGTCCACATGTGCACAGCAGAATGGGTGAAGAACAGCAGAGATAAAAGAAAAAGATTTGGTTGCACAAATAAATCAGTTGTATGAAGATATTTTGGCGACAGAAAGGACGAACCACAGCTAATCAGAGCGTTTAGTTCAGCAGCACAAAGCTCTGAATGCCGTCCAAAACAAAAACACCAGTCTGGATACCTCTGACAACGATAGCAGCTTTTTTTAAAGTTGTTATTTTTTTTTTATTTTCCGTGCAGATGCAACAACAACAGAATCACTCCTAGAAAGATAAATTCATTCCAAATAGAGTTGTTTAAGTCACAAGGAGATAAATTGCTGTATTTTTGGGGGTTTTTTTGCAGAAAATTGCAGAAAAACTAAAGTTTGCATTGTCGTTTCTTTTTAGTATCACACCTGCCCTAAAATACACCAACTAAAGTGTCTGGAAACAGTTAGAGAATTATTATTTTAGTGTTTTTTTTACGTATTTCATGAGACGATAAAGTCACCGTTTTATGCTGCCATTTTCATTTTAAGACGACTAGAGAGAACAGAGTGATCAGAGTTCGATGCAACGATAAATTCACAGAGTTTTAATCTTGTGTCTGTTTGCACTCTGACTTGATGTTGTGAAAAACAAAAAGACAAGGAAAGATTTAAAACATCCCATCAGAGCGACTCCTGGGTTCAGTCATGGTACTAAATGAAACCGCGCTAATTCACGGCGCTACCTGCAGTGAAAATGTGAGAAAAATGTTAAAGGAATTCACAAATTACATTTCGGGGCTTGTGTTCTGTCATCTGTGGAGCATTTTAAGAGCAGCCCTCTGATTTCCTGTGCAGGCGAACATCTGGATGGACACAAATCCGGTCTGCTGCAGTTGATAACCTTCAAGTCAGTGCAGTGCGACGGACAAATAATCAATACGGCGCTTTGCTGCTTTGAGCTTTCTGATAAACTTACAAAGAATCAGTGGAAGGGTTATCATACATGTGTTTTTTTCCCCCCTTTACTACAGAAATAGGGGCTTTTCTGGCTTCTGAAGGATTTGTTGCACATATGTAGATTTAAACAGATCAGTTGTGGTTAAATGGCAACTTGCGGTTTGAATTTGAAGAAGCAGAGAAACTGTCCGTCTTTTGAGCTTCAGAGGCAGACAGCAGACTGATTTTTGTCCTCTTCTATGGTCTAAATGTTGGAGAGTTTTCTTTAAATGTCAAGCAACAAAACAACAGTTGTTTGTTGTTGTGATGTGTTTAGTTGACTTGCTTTACGTTGCTGCTCCCAGTGTTGACAAAATATATTTCAAAACCCTCATACAAACACAAATTTACTCATCTTACAAACTGAAATTACTTTAACTTTACAGCCACAAATGACGTCCATCCAAACCGATCAATCAGCCAACAGTCCAGTATCAGTTTCTCTTTTGCTGCCGTCTCATTTTTCTTCACTGTGACTCATTTTCGCTGCGATATGAAGTCCTGCACCTCGATGGAAATGGCTTCTAACACTAAAGTTACATTTCTGTGATTATTTGGCCTCCAAATGTTGAATAAAACTGGAGTCAACGTGTGTTTTCAAGTACCTACGTGTTACCGACACTGGAAAAAGAAATGTCGGCTCTACATACTGTAGATATGTTGCTGCTAACGCTTTTGATTAGTTTCCGTGTTGTCTCTTGTCTGCTCTTTGTTAACACAGCCTGCAGTTCAATAGAAGTTTTATGAAATGACTGGTGGTCACAGTTTTGCTGGGAAGCAACACATTTTTTGTTTTTTAAATAGCCTGATTAGAGCAAATGGTTTATTTTTGGTGATTTTTAAAAAAAAATGAGGCGTGTGGAATAAAGTGGATTTGATGAAGTATCGTGACTTTAGGCTTAGATGTGAGATGAGCAGCTGAACGACTGTCGGAAAGTTGAAAATCAGATGATTATTTCAGTTTCTGGTTGATAAATGATTTGTGATTATTGTTTTTGGAAGAGGCTGCAAGGTAGCATTGTTGCCTTGCAGCTAGGAGGTCACCGGTTCGTGTCCCGGTGAGGACACCCGGGATCTTTCTGCGTGGAGTCTCCATGTTCTCCTCGTGCAGCGTGGGTTCTCTCCGGGTTCTCCGGCTTCCTCCCACAGTATGCTGAGGTTAATTGGTGATTGTAAATTGTCCGTAGGTGTGAATGTGAGTGTGCTTGGTTGTCTGTCTCTAAGTGTAGCCCTGTGATAGACTGGTTACCTGTCCAGGTGAACCTGCCTTCACCCTGAGTCAGCTGGGATAGACTCCAGCCCCCCATGACCCTGGTGAGGATTAAGGTGTAGAGATGATGGATGGATGTTTTTGAAAGACAATACAATTAAAACTTGTTGCTGGTTTTTCACAGTGTTGGATGGAAGTTGTCAAATCAGAACTGAGCCAACATTAGAAAGGAAGTAAATGTCCAGACACCTCCAACATAATTCAGATTTCTCGCTAGTTTGTGTGAACTGCAAAGGACCAGGCTCTGCTCCTCGTTAACGGTTAATCTCAATAATCATTAAGCTAGCTGACAACTAAAGCCGTTTTTCCACATTAACCAGCAGAAGTTAGAGAAATAAATGTCGGTTTTCCATGTTTGTTTTCTGCAGCGCTGCACGTTATCGGCCACGTTTTATCGCGTCAGTGTTTATGTGGCTGTCGCCGCTAATCAGCTCATCAATCACCGAGGGTAACACGGCGGACTGCGCAGCGTTTTCACATCAGAAACTGTTGAGCGGCTCAACATGTGTCTTGTTCTGCAGCCTGATAATAGACTCTAATGACTTTAGTGTTGAGTCATTACCTACATTAACAGCAGCAATAAAGCCCTTTACCTACAGGCAGAGTTTACAGAGCGCTTTACAGGAAGAAGACATAAGAGCGTCTAAAATCAGCCATTGATTTGATATTATGTGGAAGGACACCGGGGTTATTGGCTCCTCTGGGCCATGAAAGTGATTCCTCTTTATGATCCCTAATGCCGAGAGTAGGACGGCAGTCAGCTTGGAGTCTATAATTACGTCCGTGATAACGATGCTGGTTACAGTTTGATTTTGTGCAGAGGCAGTCGCCGGCGATGCTGAGGCTACTACAGTCCCACAGCACTCGTCCCATCACCCTGGAAGAGTGGCTTGTTGTGAGGAGCGCTGGGTTTATTTTTAGCCTGCAGCGCCCCAGGATGTGTTTTGCGGTTATCCTAATGGCTGCTGGGCTTCGATGCGTGTCACCGGGCTCCAGTGCAGCCACTAATGTTCAACTTGTTCGCGTGTTTCTGGCCTGTTTGTACCGAGCTAATGTTAAAGTGATGCTTTCACTGCAGGTTGCTAACTGACATTAACCCGTAGGTTGCATAAACGACCAGCGAGCAACGGTGCAAGAAAAATACATAGCTAAAAAAAAATGGTGTAATTCTGTTAAAAGACTCTAAAAAAAATTGGAAAATATCTGTAAAATATATAATATATATAGAGAGAAATATATTTTAACTGCTTTAAATACAGTAAAACAGTTTACTTTCATGGTCACATATTTTAAAACAACAAAGTACTATTTATTAAAAATACAGAAACATTTTGAAAATCTGACTGCAAAAGTGCCAGAAAAAAATGTTGACCGATGAAATACTTTAACCTTAAAAAAAAAACTATAATAAAATTAAAGTAATAGTAAATATCTGTAAAATGTTGGTTTTTATTTTATTACTTTTTTTTAAATTTTTTAGCAAATGTAAATACAATAACTATATTTTTATGGTCACAAATAGTAAAAGAACAAACTACTATTAACCTTGATTTTTTTTTTTTCATGTGGACATTATTTACAGTTACCCATGCTGTTAATGGAGGGCAGCTGTTTCTGTTTTTCCAGTTTCTGGTTCTGATATATATTGCCAGTTTTCGTTTATTTGTTTTAAAGATAACGCGCCTTTGAAACCAGCCAGTGTTTATTTGTGTTAATAATGTAAATGTACAGCTGGACTCCAGTCGTCCTGGTCTTTGTAGCATTAAGAGCTTCAGTAAAATGCAACTGGACAGGGTTTTTTTTGGTGTTTGACATTTTACTCCTCTTCTACTGGAGCTGTGAGGACGGTATGCTGTTGGCGGAGCATTTGGCTGGTTGTTGCTGTCACAGTGTGGATGAAGCGCTGATGCTTGTGGACAGAAGCAGCGAGGAAACGTGACAGTTTGTTAAATTTAGACTGAAGCAGAAAAGAGCAGAACAGTGGAGGAAGCTGCTCGGTGTTCACACAGTCGCTGTGAGAGATCAGGGATGACGAAGACGACGACGATGATGATGATGATGGTGATGTCAGCGAGTGTGCCGGGCATCCCTCTCACTGCGCCGTCAGGACAGAGGCCTGTCGGTATGAGGAAGCAGCGCTCTGATTGGCTGCCACAGGATTCCTCCTTGTGACGTCGCCGAAGATGGAGACAGGCTGCCTGAGAGCCGAGCGACACAGATTCAGCCGAAACAAGATGACTGGTGGCTTCTAGACGGATGCAAAATGGGGAGTTTGGCACTTTAAGACGTTAATAACGAGTTTGATTTATGTCTAAAAGCAGCCACAGCTGAATATTTACACATTTCAGTGAGGAAACGGTGCACAAGAGCAGAAGGAGCTGCTGTAAAACATCCTTATTCTTACACCAAACAGCATCTTTTTGAAGTCGTGTTTTGCTCAGTGACACTTCAGCAGCTCAGATATTTCAGGATTTGTGTTATTTTACTGTCCTGCTGTCCTCGCTGATTATTTTCACGTCAAGAAAAATCTGTCTCGTACCGCTTTTAGCACTTTTTAATCAAATCAGAAACCTTCCAGCGGGCGGCTCGCTTAGTTTCAGACGCTAATGTCCAAAACGTCCTTCAGAGGAGACTGAAGCCCTGCGAGAAAACGGCTAATTATTCACAGTTTAAAGCCAGACAAGTCTTTATTTGATGCTTGTTTTTCATCTTTGCAGCTAAAAGGTTGTGGAGCTGAAACGATCAGAGGATTAATTGCTAACCGTCTGTATTTATAGCAGTCATTTATCAAACAGTGATCTCAGGGTGCAGCTTCTCCAAAGATGACTCGAGTGATTTTTTTTCTTTTTTAAATCAGGTTTATTTTTAGCTGAACATTTGAGTTTTCCTTCTGTACCATCATCTAAGTATGTACTACAAAGCAAGTTCAACAAATCCAGGCTTTCTTTGTGTTAGCTGGCTTAACAAAACCTAAAATCCCAATCAGAAATAATAGAAGTTTTTTTTGTTAACCAGGTCTTTTTTCCATTGGTCTGATTGCCTTTTCTTTTACACGAAATGGATCAGTCACGTGCCAGTTATCTCAGTCAAGAGGAACAGTTTGTTATGATGTAGAAGTGTGAAAAATATGCAGTTTTCTTGCAGCACTGTGACTAGAAAACAGTTGATCGTGTCAGTTAATATCGCTCAGTGACTCAATGCAGCAGCTTATTTTTTTACAGCTGCACATTAGAGCTCTTAAGCTTAATTCATTTAAATATTTTTAGTATTTTAGTAGTGAAATCACTTCAGTTTTTGACCCAATCAAAGTGTTAATTGGCTATACGAATAGGAAGCTGTAAGATATGAGACTTACAGACACGTAGCAGGAAGGAGTTCACAAGTTAAACGTCATCCGACTCGTTTTCAAACATTATTTTAAGGTTTTGGGTCTCTTTATTTTCAGTTTCTAAGATTTTTTTTCTTTTTTTTCCCCATTTACAGTATTGGGACATGTCTGAAATAAACAACACACCCATAGACGCTTATATTTTCTAACCTGTGTTCTATTAGCTGCAGCATCAGACAGACTGGGCAGCAAGTCACGACCAAACATAAAAAACATATTTACGCATTTTCTGCATCACCGATTCAGCGCCTGCAGACACACATGCGGTTGTCCTGCTGTAGCTGCGCGGCTTCATTCAGGTCAGCAGGTTTGCAGATAAAACTGCGGCTGAAAATCTGTGTCGCTCAAAGACGATCATCGGACAAGAACCTGTAATAGAGAGACGCTTCTGACAGCAGATTTAAATCCTAAAGTCAAATTAGCATCACCTTCCTCTTGACGTACCTGCTAACCCATTAATCCTGCTCTGTCGTGCAGCCCTCTGGTCAACAGATTTAATTTAGTGTTAGCGTCAAGATGCACGACTCCGATGGTGGAAAACAGCGAGCGTAGTCTTTCATTTTGAACATGTTAGCATGCTAATATTAGCATTTACCTCGAGAGACAGTCATTCAAGCAAAATAAATCATTCAAGCAAAATAAATCATTTCAACATGTGCTGCAGCAGCATGTGACAGGAGTTTGCTTGACTTTGAGTCATTTTAATAATAAATGGAGCAGCCAGCTCTTACCTGCAGTGCAAACACACCTTAAAGACGAGTGTAGAGCAGCAACGTGGTGCGTGCACACATGGAAACAGATATTTCAGTTTTTTGAAGCAGTCGTCACAGAGAACATCACCGAGGCGTGCTGCCAGCAAAGTCAGGATGCGGCAAATGTTGAATTTGTGTCACCTCAGATGATAGTTAATTAAACAAACTCCTTATTTGTTGGTTGTGCGGAGGGGCTTCCTCATTTGGGAATTTAGGAAAAGTGCTTCTTCAAAAGGGCAAAATGTTTACTTTTATGTTTATGCGTGAAGATCCTCGCCTCGGTCTGCGAAGACGCTCGAGTGGAAGCTCCTCCATTCAGCCGGTGACTTGAGGCTCATGAATAGAGCGACCTAAATAGCACATTCTTAGGCCCATGTACATCAGCAAACACGCGGTTTTTACATCAACAGTCAATTTGGATCCTGCTCAGCTGAAGGATGTTGTGATAAGCAGGTTTTGTGAAGCAGAATGTGGAACAGCAAACAGGAACAGATCTTTGCAAATGAAGAGGCTGCGCGCCAACACGACGGCGTCACGACGCCAGAACCTCAAAATCTGTTCTAAGTGAAGCGCAACGTTAGACGGCCAAAAGAATCTATCGAGATGTTCTTGGCCAAATTATAATCAGTGTTATAGTTCGTTTTTCAGACTAGTCTGCTGTTTGGGCCAAAAAATCTGTGAGTAAGAAGAATTTTATCTCTAGAATAGAAATCAAAGTGGTGAAATACTCAGAGTTTGTAGTTTAATTTTACATCAGTGCTTTTATAAACAAAAATAATCGATGTTATTCGTATAAAAAAAGAGTCTGTGTTACTTTATTTTGTTTGATATTCACCCAACTGGTTAAAAACTGAGCTGCTGATTAGATTTTTTTCCTGGTGCTCAGTGAAGCTGCACCAAAACCTTCCTCTTTGCAGAAAAACTTTTACGATAGAGCATTTTTTGATCAAACTCAGTCAGCCAATCGGGCGTTAAGTTTGTTAGTAACAAGAATTATATGTCTTGGGAGTAAAACGTGTGACAGCACTGGAATAACTAAGCTTTATGGTCTTTTCAAGGCTGTTTTAGGTTGTTGGTTTACATTTCTGAAGGCTGTGCTGATATTAAGTTAATTTTTATATGTAATGCAGTTCAAAAGCTAATGAAGTAGCGAATATTATTTCACATTTAGTTACGTACCAGGAAGGGAATTTGTATTAAACAGTTTTTCATTATTTCATTCTTTTCTTTTCTTTCTTTATAAAGACAGCACACATATTAATGAACATTTCTGCACCGCTGTGAGTCGGCCGTCCCGTTTTCATTTGCTGTCTTTTGGCGAGATGCAACGCGACGAAACATAGCAAAAAGCAACACAAATATTGTCTTTAATTACTCTCCATCGAGCAACAAGTCACTATTTGACTCTCAGGTTTTTATTTTTTACAGAATCTTGTCCAAATGGTTTATTTTTTGGGAGACTTAAAAAACAAAAAAACAGGATTTTAATGAAATATTAATATTTTAAGCGTAGATTTTGTTATTGTCCTGAATTGAATCGCTGTTCAGGGACAGTTGAAAGGTTGGAAATCTGATGATTCTTCCTGGTTTTACAGTTTCTGGCTTCGGTAAAGAGTGTAATGCTGCTGATTCTTAACAGACAACGAGCCTTTCAAACCCGCTGGAGAGATTTGGGCTTCAGTGTGGCTGCATTTTGAGTTCTACAACTCAACCACCAACATGCAGATCATTTAAAAGCAGCCGTGAACTTGTCCATGTTTTGTTACTCATTAGTTCTTGTGCTGCGAGAAAAAAAACAAGATGACTCTATAAACACATTGTTTTTGACAGCTATTTAAATCAGACATGTTGAATGCACGATTTTGATGAAAATGCCAGTTTTAGGCTGTGATTATTCGTGTCATTTTAGCATTTATTTTAAAGATAACACCACACAGAGGATTATTATACTGATCTGGATTTAATGTTTCCTCCCCGTAAGACTCAAGCCTCCCTGTAGAAGCCGGCAAACGTAGGATTTCACCTGTAATCACAAACATTGTGAATAAATGTCATCGTTCGCTCTTCTGTGCGTCCTCCATGTGACGCCGTGTTTTCCAAAATACTGTCTTCTTCTGCATCTCAAGTTTCCTGAACGCTTCGCCGGCGACACGCAGAGACTGGTCCACCTTTTTAGAAAGCGCAGCCACACTCCCGGTAGCACTGATGAATTCGTCCAAGGTCACAGTTAGTATCTGCGCTCTTTTCTTCTCCCCTCTGAAAGCAGATTCTTGTAAAGTCACAGTCAATTGAAAAGAACAAAGAACTCATTCGGCCCGCTCGCTTTAGCTCAATTAAATAAAGTCATTCAGATAACTGCACACGTGGATTGACCACGTGTTGTGTGTCTCTCTGGGAATTTTCCCTCAAAAACCTGTTCAAAGACACAGAGGGAGCAACGGATTTCAGCTCATCTTGAACTGGGAGGATGTTGTTTGTGTCCTCTGGGATTAAATTAAATCAATTTTTCTCCCACATTGCAGTTTCAGTTAAGATAACCCTTCATTAATCCCACAGTTACAGCAGCAAAGATGGTTCAAACATTTAAGGAATGAAGTATAATGAAATAAACCAAAATATACACGAATACTACTTCTAAAAAATAAAATGATTGCACATATCAGCGGCATTGCACAGCTTTTGGATGAATAGAAATACAGATATTATTGTTGCACAGATTGTACATAAGTAGGAAGACTAAGAAAGTGGCATGAATTCTGGTTTATGCAGAAAACAGGGATTGCACAAGGTTTTTAAAGTGCAAAATATTCATGATTCACATGATAAGTTCTCGATTTATTTACCTCCACGGAGCGTCACTGTGTTTTTAGCTCATTGTTTTGATTCTCTGTCCTGCAGTTTTACTGGTTTGGTTTGTTGTCGCCACTTTAGAGCATCACTTGTCGCCTTTTTCTGCGACTGCAGCTCCAAACACAAAGCTAGCAGGTAGCTGGTGAGCACAGTGACGCATTTAGCAGCTAAACAGACAGATATTTCCCTCAAGGGTGAGTCAGTGGAGGATAAAAATAGAGCTAAAAGGAGAGTGAATGTCACACTTGCATTTATTAAGCGGCTACGTGACTCCAAACGAGCGCTAACGGTGTCCTGGATGCGCTGGACGTGTTTACATGCTAACAGTGAGGCAGTTTGGTGTTTGTTTCTGCTGCCCTCAGCTGGCCCAGAAACACAGTTATTGTACGTTAACCTTCTGAACGCCTTCTGCTTGTTTTAGTTTTGCTCCGGTCACATTTTTCTTGTAGTATAAAATCCTGCAGCTCTATAGAAACAGAACAACCATGAACAAGGAGAGAACTCAGAAAAAGCAGAAATTATAAAAACAAAAAAGGAAAAAACAATTGCAAAAACCGGAAATCAACATATACAACATGTTTCCAAGTGTCCTCATGTGTCACTAAAGTGGCTCTACATATTACAGATATTTTACTCTTCATGTTTTTAATTTGTTTGTGCACAGGCTGCAGTTCAAACAAAAGAAATGGTAGCTTTTCATTTGGGACGAGAAACACAGAATTTTGTGTTTTTTACGCGATCTGGTTCGTGTGAATGCTGCATTTTTAGCATTTTTTATTTATTTTTTAATGGCAGATGTAGAATAAAGTAATTTTTATGACATTATAAGCCTAAATTTTGTATATTTTCCCAGTGAAAGCGCTTGATTATCTCAACGATTGTTAAATATTTGTAGATATTTTGTGCTGCTAATGCAAAGCAACCTAAACTTGTCCTACAGGACCAAACGAACCAATGCAGCCCATAATCAATAACATAACACCAGCAGATGTAAACTAACATATTTAAAGCTGCCGTGATCTGGAAATTTGTGCCACAGTTTTAATTTTTTCCCAAATACAAAATACTAAACCCTGAAGTGTTTGTTCTTCTAAATACTGTTTGTTTATTGCTTCTGTTTGGCACATTTTTAAAAGAAGACACGTAGAATAAATTAATTTAAAGCTTAAAGTTGGTTATTTTTGCAGTCGCTCATAATCGCTTTAAAAAAGTTGAATATCTGGCTGATGAATTGTGTAACTTTGGTGATGTTTTTAAAGGTATCATGCTTTTAAAACCTGCTTTAGTGGTTTTGTAATTAACTTCTTATAACAACATTCTCACTCCTGTTGTCTTCTGAAGCCTAATCTGTTCCCCGTCTGTGTCTCCTGTCTCCAGGTTTTAGGGTTTGAGGTGGACTCGATCAACTCGGTCCAGTTCTCCAACCACACAGGTGAGCTCGACGACGAAACCTCAACGTTCACGCTTCAGTCGGTGTGTGTGTGTGTGTGTGGGAGTGTGTGAGTCACTCGGTGTCGTGACGATGTGTCGGCGAGCGCCAACAGAAACAGATTCAGTCGGCGGGTCGACAGATGAGTCTGGTTTTCTGGGAGGTCAGACACCGGAGCAGCTGCCCGACACCGGAGCAGCTGCAGGCCATCGGCTTCATTCACATTTTTCACTTCCTCCCTCCGTCTCTCTGTCATCTGCTGCTTTCATGAAGCGGTGACGCCATCTCAGCCTGAGGTCACAAACGATAATTAAAGTGATGTTTTCGGTTTACTATTCGCAGTTTGTCAGCCAGTAAATCTGATGCATGGCGTCTCCTGTGGCTGCAGAGGAGCTTTCTAATGTAGATTCCAAAAAAAAAAAACAACAGAGGAGCCTCGTGATGCTATCAGACTTGTTTGCCCTTGAGCTCGTACATGACAAACTCACAACAGAGAACCTGAAGCAGTCTGAAGGACTGGAAGTCTGTTGGAAGTTGCTTTTGAAATGTAGGGATTCAGCGTTTTTGGGGCTTGAGTCAGGATATTTCAGACTCCGGTTTCTTTAATCTGTCTCTTGTGAGTTGCTTCACGCTGTGTACTGCTAAATCACTGACGCACCTCTGGATGTATTTTTGAAATTTTACTGACTGAAAATGAACTGCACACGTTAAATCGGTCGCTTCTGGAAAACTGACGAGATTAAAATAGCTGAGAAGCACCTGCTTTTTTAAATCAGAAATGAATAGGACAGATGTGCAACTTCTTTGGATTCAACATGTCTGTTTGCTGCAGCAGAAGGAGCTTGTGTTTAATTTTGATTATTGCTGATCAGCTTCTTGTCATATCTTGCTACCTGTCTAGTTTGCACCATTCATACAGTCGTCATGTTGCTTATTTTTCATAACAAACGGAGGCCTGTTGGTCGATTAGCCGTGACAAACATTAAGTAAAGTTTTAAATTCTCGTGTAGAAGTTTCCAAAGATGCCATATAAAATGATGCTCAGGACCTCAAATGACAGCATGCGTGTTCCTAATTTGTAAAAGAAAAAAGTGGATGCAGAAGTACAAATCGGTTATCAAAGGAGGGATTGTGTCTCTGCGTCAAAGCTCGTGTTGTTTGTTTTGTGTTCCACTAAGTAGATTACACGATGAGTTGGAACAAGCTGCTACTGACAGACACTGAAACTTAAGATGGTTTTAACAACCCTAAAGCTCCTTAACTGTGTTTTAACGCTTGCGGTCACATTTCTACTCTTTGTGGGCTCATTTTTCTCTGCAACATGAAGTCCTGCACCTCCGAGGGAACAGCCTGCAGCTCAGCAGAGTAGAAGCTCAGTCCGAGCTGAGGCGATGGAGGCCTTCAGTTTGTGCCGAGAACAGCAGAATCTCTTGTTTTTATGGATCCAGTCAAAGCAAATCACTTTTTTTTCCAGCAAATTTTAAAATGAGACATGCAGAATGAAGTAATTATGATAAAATATTCTGAATTTAACCTCATGTTTGGGTAATTTTGCACATGGGTGGTTCAATGTTGATAATCTGGTCAGTTTTCTTTTTCTGTTGCTGTAATGTTGGCAATTAAAAAATATTTATAAATAAATAGAAGAAATAATAAAGTTTATTCTCTGTAAATTGCATTTGTTTAAATCCAGTCCAATTTAAAGGTACACATTTAGATATTTATTAAAATTTAATCCAATTTAAAGATGTAAAACTTCCCGATAATTGCGACAGTGATAATTAGATTTAGAGGAAATCTGCATCTCGTTATTGAACCCCAGAGCGACCGTCTGCTCCATCCCTCAGCGTCACACCGACTCCTAATGTTTTGATCTAATTCCTATAAATGAATAATCCTCTCTGCGTCTTTCTGCCGTCTTCGCTCCGATCGGTGACCTCGGCTCTCGTCGGAAGAACGAAGCAGCTGAACGCTGTGAAAACAAATATATTTGTCCAGCTGGTGCCTGGTTTTGTGGCTCTTTCTGCGGATTCGATGAACCGCTCAGAACTCTGGTCCTGTTTTGTGTTTTGTGGCCTTTAACAGACACAACAGCCGGTTTCCTGCTGCTAAAAAACACAAAGGAAGATGATGGACTACTTTCTTTTTTAAGGTATTTTATGATTGTGTTTGCTCATTTGTTGAAAGAAGGTTTAAAAAGTATGAGAAGGACTTTTCAGGTGCCTCACTTCGTTGTAAATTGCTCTTTTTGGGGAATTAATTAGCTGTACGACACAAAGATTTCCTTGTTTTCGTCCTTTTCCTGCTGGTTTTGGGACCAAGTGGACGACCTCGGAGCCCTCGTGTTGCGCTCGTCTCGTTTTCCATTTCGTCTAATCTGAGAACACAAGTTCTCACAACCTGCTCTGTGTAATTACACCCGACTCAAAAGGTCAACTTGGCAAACTGACGTCTGATTAATGATTTCTTTGCTTGTGAGCAGGTTTAAAAATCATCCAGGTTGGATGCTGTGCAGGACAAATGTTGTTATAGCCTCTGATTTCCCTCCAAACATCACTGATCAACTGGAAGAATAACATTTAGCTTTATGTACATGAACCTTGTTACTCAGGAAAATCCAGACAAACATGCAGCAGACATTTAAAAAAAAAAACATTTAGTGTAGAAACTGGTTAAAGGTAAAGCCTGTGTGGCCCGTTAATAAAATCAGAAATGTGCTTTAAATGCCGTTTTTGTTGTTTTGTTTACCATAAATGAAATCCCGCCCCCATCTTGTGCAGCAGAATGTCGTCGCTCAAATAAAGGCTTTTAAAATAATTGATAATTTAATTTAGATTTAAGGAAAAACTCTAAGAGAAAGCTATTCTTCTGTGACATACATGATAATAAAAAAGCAAAAATGGATAGCCAGTCACATACTGAAACAGAAACTCTACATTAAGCCAACTTGCTGTACATTTCTATCTTTGCATGATGTTATTTTTGTCATAGATTTATTCAGTCAGTTAATTTTTGTAAGGGTTGACTGTAGAGATCCAACGATTATCTGCCTCGTTGATTGTTGATGCCGATATTTTCTGATGATTTGATTTGCAGGAGGTCCGTTGGCTGGATGAGGCACATGTGACTTTATTTTAAGGTTTTTAAACTGCAGTAAACAGTAAAAGCCTGC
>NW_007581457.1:0-22728 GCF_000690725.1 Stegastes partitus | reverse complement strand
TTTTTAGTAAATGATATGATGAATGAATATTAACACGTTCTGATGAAAAGACATTTTCATTGGATTTTATTTTTCATTTTTTACACACTATCAAGTAACTTGTCGACATGATAGAACTGTATCAATACCACATAGAATTAAAATGTGGCTGCAAGAAAGTGAAAAGTAATAGCTAATGAAAGATTCTTCATTCTGGTAAGATTATTTATTAATTTTAAATTGATTGCTGTAAAACATTCGGCAACAACTGCTGAGTTCCAGATTTTTCTTTGAGTTTCATGGCTGGTAAGCGCAAATTTAAAACTAATCCAGGACAAGATAAGTTATAAGTGAGGCTTAGAAGGAATCACAAACATGACAAAACTTTGCTCAGAGCGACGCTTAAAAAAAAATGCATACATAAATAGAAAGCGTTCTAGAATTTTGCAACCAGATTAAAATGTCACCACTTCCTCTGCTGGTAAACTGGACTCAGCTGTACCGTGTCTGGATGTCATCAATAACACGGCCACTAAACGCTGAGTCCACGGCCCTGCTAACCTCTAGTCCAAAGTGAATGAGTGAATTAGAAACACATTGTAAAGTGTACCACAACGGTAGAAAGGCGCTATTTAAGTGCAGACCATTTATGTAGAAAGCTGAGGTTGCTTTGGACATGTGATTAGGGTGTGTCAGATTAGTTGATTTTTCAATAATGTTTAATACATTTTAGGACTCCTTAAGGATCTGCAGGAACTCTCTAACATGCCTAAGTAAGCTTCAAATAAGGCTTGACCAAATTTGTATGGTCCATAAAAATCATAATTATTAAAAAAATTACAAATAAAATCTGTCACAGTTCACTTGAATGTTTTGCAGTATCAAGAACAGCAGTGTTTCCAATGCAGGAGACCACAGCTGTGTTCACACACACACACATGTAGGTCATCAAATCAGAAATCTTGGCATTTTGCCACACACATGTAGTAGTTACAGTGCATGCACAAGTCTAGACACCAAGGTTGAATAAATCTCACCCAGACAGACAAAAGAAAGCATTTATCATAGCCTCAGGATGTCCTCTGTGTGACACACCTTTCATGGTTCAAAGAGTTCAGAATTTCTTTTTGCTTCCACAAAAAGTAACAGTGTGGGAAGAAATACAGTCTCCTTCCATGTGTAGACCAACAGAGCATTAATAAATGCTTCTCTCAGTTGCCACATGCTCATATGTTTGAAATGTACTTCAATGGGCATAAGCACGTCATAACTAACTACAGGCTAGAGTGCATGGAAGTCTTATTACAGCTTTTCTTTTCAACGTGTACTTACTGAAGTAGAAAAAGAAAACACAGGTCTCTGCCAGAGGGTCACTTCTAGAGCCCTGGATAAGGTGCTCTAGAAACAGAGTCCAGGAGTGTCCTCCTGATATGTTGGTGCAATTAGTGGCTGCAATGTCCTTGTTGATGAGACAGATCTGAGTAGAAGGGTACGAGAAGAATGGTTGGCGCTTCCAGAAAAATAAAAACTCTTTACAACTGTGCTTCACAGAGCAGAGGGGTATACTATGAGCACAAGTTCAACATAGCCAGGCTTTGTGTCAGGTGACTTGACAAACCAAAATCTAGGATAACAAGTGTCATGATGGTGGTTATCAACTTTCTTTTGGTATGCTGGTTTTCTTCTGCATACCAAAAATCAAAGGGTATTTAACACATCATGTGACTCTTTGTCCACAAATATGAACCAAATGTTGGCTACCTATTTTAGTCAACAGATTGTTAAACAGAGAGCTATGGAGAATGTAAGAATGTAGTATGGTGAAAAGCACTTGTACAGTAAATGCTGCACCAGAGTAATGCTGATTGAAAACTGGTAATTGTAGAAGTTGATATATCTGTTTCATCACTTGGTGCACTTTTCATTCAGCTGCTTATTTTTAACATTACAGCTGCACATTAGAGCTCTGAAACTTGAAACTGCATTTACATCTGACGCTTTTTGTTCAAATCAAAATTCTTACTGATAAGAAGCAGAAGATGCATTCAAAATGCTGAACTGAACAGAACCTCTTATCAGGTTAGCTGTGCAGCATCAGTTACCATGGTGATCTAGCCAGGTCAAGAGAGTGATCTTTGTGACAGTGAAAACTCTTTAGGCTAAGCATACGCTAGCTCATTAATCTAGCTTGTAGTGCACTCCTCAGAAATGAATATATGGACCTAACCTGTCTTGTGTCACAGTCCTGGCTGCTGACATGGTGGAATGGATGGATGGATGGATGGATGGATGGATGGATGCTTTCTCTAAAACTTTTAACACCTTAATACCAGTCAGCCATCATCACCACAAATTATATAGATGATGTTGCTAACCATGTGCACCCTCACCCATGGTCGGATGTATCCTGTTTGCTTTAATAATGGTTAAGATGTGTTGAGAACCTGACTTTTATCCACCTGTGGCAAACTGAAGGGTTGGACATAGTTTCTTATATACACCTGTGTATATAGGATCCCACAATTCACATTGTCAGAACAAAAACCATGAAGTCAAATGTACTAACTGTAGACCCACACAATAATCTTATGGTGGGACATGGTCGTGTCAAGACTGTAAAACCCACCTGTCATGGTCCCATTACCAAGGTGGTTGCCAGATGCTATATTGTGGAAGTTTGTTTTAATAAGACTGTTATAATGTGTAATTAATGTGCCAAAGTCACGTCCACTCTTTTGATAGGATGCTGGGTTTCCCAGCAGAACACTACAAGATGATCAGTCGCACTCATTTCACCTGTTAGTGGTTTTAATGTTGTGGCAAGTCACTGTATGTAATAATTTTTTATTTTGGATATTTTTTTAATCCAATAATAATATGTTTGTTGAAAGTTAAAATGGGCATTGTTGTAATTTCCAGTTTAACCGTATGGTGGCAGTAATGTCTCACTACTCCATTAAATAAACTCAGACACAATGATACACAAGTGTGTCTGTTTACTGTCACAGTAACATGATGGAGCTTTTCAATGAAAAAGCCATTTGCAGCAAATATGAGATGAAATCGAATCAAAAGGAGGATTTTCAACATCAGAGGGATGACTTCGGTCCCAGGGCAGGGGCTCCATTTGCATTTCTGCGCAATAGGGCCAGGAGTTTTTCAATGGCTGAAGACACACACATAGGTAAATTAAAAGTCTAACCTACTCACAGTGAGGTTGCTACGCTGTGGGTGGCATTTTGCTGACATGGTTTCCGTCCACTTCTACCCTTTGAGGGAAGAGTCACTGCAGATCAATACAAAGTTATTCTGAGTGGCCAAGGAGCGTGGAAGCTGTGGTGGTGAAGCACCTCACTAAGACACTTTGCGATGTTTTTTTTTTTTTTTTCTGAAGTTGTTCACTTACCTGCATGTGGAGTAACTGGTCCATATTTTAGGCTTTGCAATGTCTTTAAATACTTGTGAACATTACACTGAGGACATATTTCATATTTTTAAGTAGCTGACCGTCGTGCCAAAACAGCTTTGGACATAGAAACAACATATACAACAGTTTCATAAGCAAACATTCACCTTTATTTTCCACTTATGTTATTTGTCTCCTTTGACATATAAAAATAAACATTACACTAAAGAGCAATATAAAAGCACATAAAATCGAAAACACAGATGTCTATATCAGTCACTGAGACATATGTAATTTTAGCAGATTGACAGTGAAAACAGATGCAGCAGATCTGTCACGCTGACCAGGTGCAGTTCACTATCCGACCAGAGACTGAGTCAGAGACTCTTTCGTCAAAGGTTTTCATTTTCACACCTTTGTCACTGTGAGCAGAGCTACCCGTCTGTCCTAAGAAGCTCAAATGCTGTCATTTCAAAAATGATCCTCTTTGCACATTCTATACCCATCCCAAGCACACATAACCTCACAAACTTGCTGACCTTCCATACTTAACCTTAACATGTTTAAAGTGTATTTAAATATTTAAAGATATTTAATGTTTTATTTTTTTTTTTCAAAAATCTAAATCCAGAGATGTGAACCAGAGCTGACATTTGCATTAAATAGTCATAAATGTATTGAAACATTAAAATGAAAATCATCTATATTGAATCTCATTCATAAGACATGACAGGGAGAGGTCTTCATGTCCTCGTAAGCAATAATGGGCTCTGAGTGAGGTCCTGAGATGTGCATTCCTAAGACAAGTGAGGACCGTGCAGTTAAAGACACACAAGGCATTCATTGCATGTGTGAGGAACATGCTTTTCTCCTAATGCTTGAATCTTGGGGGGAAAAAATAAGTAAATTTTGAAATGATTTTATTACAGCATATATTCACATTAATTGTGAGGATCATGGTACTACTGGTACTCTTCTACCAGTACTGTTCTCTCTTGTCTATGCATGTTGTTGAGTGGGTGTGATTTAGAGTTGAGGGCAAGCAGCTACAAGTGCCAGTCATTTGCTGTACACGGAAATATGGCCTGGGTGACTGAAAGGGCTGTTTCAAGTCCACTTAGATTTCTAAACACATAAGGGCTTACAAGATGCTTTTTTTTAAAAGAGAAATGTTCATGTAGCACCTCTCCTGGTGGAGAGTTCTGGTGTTGACCACATTGCTGCTACAGTCTGAGGGATTTGGAGCTCGCTGTAGATCCTAATGCAGTTCCATTAGTTGCCCAACTTATCTCATTTGGAATTTCAATAAAATGCTTCACTCAAGGCTGGTGACAGTTTTAATTTCTTTGTACACATTTACTGAGAAAGTTGTGCAACAGTTCTGTGACGTGGATGAAACTGTAGGATCGTAAAAGCAAGAGAAACACATTGTAGCAGAGCTCATGGAGGTTTTTACAGCTGAAATGTCACGAGCTGTAATTTGTAAAGGCTTTCGTGTGTCGTTGTCCTCTAATACTGAATCAAAGTACATTTTTGTGACTTTTATAAACTGTGCCTTGACTGCTAACGTAAAAAAATATAGATTTTTCTACGGAACGATCCAAATAAATTACAATTAAAAAGTTTTGATAGGGCCTGACTTGGGTAGTAGTGAGTTGTACTCCTGTTGTAAATCTGTTACATGGACTAATGTTCATGCATTACACTGTGATTATATACATTCATGTTCAGCAGGCTGGGCTGTCTCATTCTACCAAAGCCTCACCCCATGACCTTGTCTACAGCATCACCAGCAGGTGATTTAGTCTCACGGTTTTCTCCACAGATAATATTAACAAACCACAGTGCAGAGTGCATGTGGCTCCAACTGTGATCGTTGGTCACAGGTCAGCACATCAGAGACCCCCTTTGACACTGAACTGACAGCAAGTGTGTCAATGTGTTTACACAGTATTTTATGGTTCAACAGTAGCCATCGCCTGATTTTTATTAGAATGTAAATTTTGAAGCACAGTGGGCATCTTTGTGACTGCAGCCAATTCGCTGAGTCGGGATGCTGCTATAAGTCACCGCTCACTTCAGTCAGCCTTGTCCTTCTTTCCACCATGTATGTGTTACCATCTTTTCCACCACTGGAAACAACAACCTCCAGGCAGTCAGACAGCCGTGCTAGCTTTTTGCAGTGAATTATACATTTCGAACACAGTGCTTGTTTCTCTGCATGCACATTTTCCACCAAAATAAAAAAAAAAAATCCACCTTTCACTATTTTGAGGGAACACCAAAGCAGCATCCTTTGCTTTGCTCCACCTACGACGACTGTCATCAGTTTAAAGAAATACAAACAAATAAGAGGCTTTTATTTCCCTAACCCTGTAGAAGAATGAGAGTGAGGCACAGCCAGGTCATTATGTTCTGCAGAGTGGACTAGCAAAGCAAGACTAGTGCCCTATTGACTAATCTTCATCTGTATAGTATGATGAGGGACAGATAGGTAAGCAGCCAATAATGCTTGGAAACCCAACTAAAGTAATGTTTTCAATACAGATGGTCTTCGTCAGGTAAAAGTGAAAATGAAAACACTTGTATTTGATAAATAATTCACGATAGAGCACCTCATCTCCTATTGAGCCATTTGTGATTTGACATTTTTTTCAAGACTTACTTTCCATTTATTTATTTTAGCAAATGACAAAAACAGACATCGCTCCTGTAGCACCTTGTCCTGTTACTCATACGGAAGGAAAGTCTTTCAGCTGCGCTGTAACGTCACAATCAGGAACATCCAGTGATGTTGAAAAACTAGTCCATGCATTTGTTACTTCTGGGCTGGACGACTGTAATTCCCTGTTATCCCCCAATAAGTCTGTTAACAACCTCCAGCTGATCCACATCCCATATTAGCTTCTCTTCATTGGTTCCCTGTAAAATCTAGGATAGAGTTTAAAATCCTGCTTCTTACATGTAAAACTCTCACTGACCAGGCCCATCTTATGTTAAAGACCTTATTGTATCATCCTAACAGAGCTCTTTGCTCCCAGAGCTTCCAGAAGTAGAATGAGAGGCAGAGCCTTCAGTTATCAGCTCCTCTGTTGTGGAATCAGCTCCTAGTTTGGCTTCTGGAGGCAGACACCCTCTCTTTTTTTAAGATGAGGCTCATAACGTTCCTCTTTGATAACGCTTACAGTTACAGCTGCTCACCTGTGTTGTGTTGCTACAGGTTTTATGCTGCTTGGGGACTTCCCATTTTAAACTGAGCTCCCTCTCCTCTTTCTTTCTCTCTTCAATACAGTTACACATCATAATTGCCTGTCACTAACTTTGTGTATTCTCTCTCCCCAAGTTTGTGTTGTTTCCTCTCTGCGGGTATCTCTGGATCCGGAACACAGGCCTATTTTCATTACAATTAAAGAATGATTTTATATTCTGGAAAAGACATTTAATCCCCCACTGAGCACAAATACAGGTGTGTGTTCACGTCTTTACCTGAGGGGGACCTTTGTGGTTGGGTTGATGTCAATCATATCCACATCAAAAAACAGATGTGAAGAAAAGACAGTCGTGTCGGTTACTAGACACAAAAGCTTTTTTTCCCCCCCAATAGCTGCTTTCATTACTCTGAATCATTGTTATTTGAATGAGTTGAATGAATACTTCTTTTTATAAAGTACTTTTTTCTTGAATGGAGTTTATAACTGCTCTACATAGCTGTAGTGCAGCCAACTGATTGAAGCAATCAAACAGTTATTAAGATGGAGACCACCTCGTTAGTCAGTTGTAGGACCAACTTTTTGAGGAACCGTGGACAGCGAGTTAGCACTTCTGTTGTATTCTGAAATCCTGTATTTGTAGCTAACATAAAGGTCTTCCTTTAGCAAACACTGCACAGCCCTGAATCCACACTACATCCACACACAATCAATAAACATCAGCACACAACTCAACATATGCAAGCCACAATAATAGATAAATACACCCTGCACATGTCTGGATTGATCATGTCAACGCATTACAAAAGCTTGCAGGAAAATAACACACGGCAAGGCAAACATGGATTACCCAATCTTTAACCAATCTAAGGCCTTTTTTTCCCTATTCCTTCACAACACAGAAATACAGGTCAGAACTTCCATACCTGACAATAGCACCGCTAATAAGCAAATCCATGAAAAGTTTAAGAAATACAGTGCTTATGGATTTTTACGGCTAGAAGACAAGTGAGGGAGGTTGGGCTGCACCTGGATGTCAAAGACAAAGCTTCTAGAAAGCTCACATGACATCTGGGCTACAGTTGGACAGAAAGATGGGAAACTATGAGGTCAGCTGGAAGAATGTTTCATGGTGTGAGAAGACTGAAACTGAGAGGCTAAATACCACGTCTGCTGTAAGCCAAACAATGCATATCATAAAAATAGAACTTCCAGCACGAAGCAACCCAAGGGGAAGCAACCCCAGGGGATGTCTCTGTGCAGCAGGTGATGTGAATGCATCAAAAGACAAAGAAATCCTGGAGGAAAACCTGATGCAAGATACCTGCCACGTGGGAGAAGATTTGTTTTTTTAACCAGACAATACGCTCAAGCATGTAGTCGAAGCCACGCCAGAATAGCTTAAAAGCAACCATACCAAAGTCCTGGCTGAATCAAAGACCCAGTCTCAGTCCAGTCTGTGGCTGGACTGTCTCCATACAACCTGACAGAGCATGAGCAGCTTTACAGGAGAACAGCAAAAAAAAAAAAACAGTAGTCGCCAGATACATGAAGCACAACATGCCGAGATCTATCCACACACACTCAAGGCTGGAACTGATAGCAAAGGTGCACCCAACAAACACTGACTGGGAGGGGACCAACATAACCAGTGCCTAGATGACACTGGTAAGATCTGTTTAACTTTATATTTTAAATGATCTTTTTTCATCGATCAGTGTCAAAAAGCCACAATAAATCTACTTTGACTCAATCATGTAAACATGGACATATTTCAAAAGCACTCAGATAAGAATGAACATTCATCCAAAGAGGACACAGGGGTGAATAAGATCAGACATGAAGTTATGGATATGGCCACAGTGTAAAAAAAAAAATAAAATCTAATATTAAAATCTCCATAATATAATTAGAAACTTTCAAATTTGTAACCTATTTTTGAAAATAGACCCTTGTGATTTTTTGTTTAATTTGTAAATCATGCAAAGCATGACTTTAGCAGCAAAAACAGGCGCAAATACAGATGAAGCACATATGCTTGTCTCAGTGTATATGAAGTTGTGTGTGAAATTTTTAAAAGTAAAAGATGTTGCTTTGCAGTTCTGAAAGATAACTCATGATAGCTACCTTTGAATTCCCCTTCTTATGCTCATACAGAACCAAATCATCTCTCATTTACAGACTACTAAAAGGCACATGTCCTCCTCTGTACTCGTCCTCAATTCCTCCTACCGTCTACCGTAGCTCTGTTCCAGCCACTGCCGCACATCCTTAAGATTGTAAAAAAATGGCCCCTTGCCACCCAGGTAGGCAATCTTTTTTTGTTGTACTATACACACCCGTTCATTGGACACACCATAAGCCACATTAGCATTGTTGTCCATGCAGTCGGCCACGAGCTGACACTGTGGCGGCAGAGAAAAGTGCTCAATCAGTTTGCGCGCCGCTCCCATCCTCTCCTCCAGGTTCTGGTGTTTCCGGAAACTGAAAGAGCAAGAACCCATAGGAGGAGCCACCCAGCCGTCAGACGGGTGAGCCTCATCAATGTACACTAGCACGAAATCAGCCACATCACTGAAGTCCTCCACCAACTGCCGGAAAGCTGGCAGGTGGCTGATGAATGGGGGTCAGGTGGCGGAGCCAAAGTTGACCACCAGAGGGCGGTCTGATGACTCCAAATCCAGAAGGCGGCACTCATCCCCATTTTGGATCTTGGCACCACACGGGACATTAGTCATGTTACTGATAGTGCTGCTCCATCGAGGGCCATCAGGTACCTTCACCACCTTAGAGTTGGGCGCCTCACAGCCAAGTTTGACCTAATGAGAAAAAAAAGACATAGATTGACATTTATTCACACAATGCACACGTTGAGGAAACAGACAAGAAGTAGAAGTGCTTTTTGTGCTTCTTCTAAAACTATGCATGATGTCCCTGCTGGAAGACAACACATCTTTAATTTATTTACAAATGCTTATATCAATAATATGCTCATTTACAATTTGAGTGACATGTTTAAAAAAAGGTCATAAGTGTGTTGACAATACACATTTATTCCAGCATGATGTGACAACATTCCAAAGAGCTTCTTATCATTCCAGGAAGACTTTGTCAGCCTTCAGGTGACACATAAATGTTTATTGTAGATGTAAATCAGTCAGGTGACTGTGGAGGAAAAGTCCATGACAGTCAGAACTCCTTGGTCTTCTTCCTACAGGTCAAAGCTTTGAGGTGTGTTTGGTCTCATCATACTGCTACAATATGAATCCTTCTCCACAAAGACATGAACCGGATAGACAGTAACATTACATTAACGGGACTATATATATGCCTTTATACATTTCTATTTGGAGCTGCAGTGTGTGATTCCACAGATGCTGCAGGTCACTAAATAAGATTGCTTCATCTGTTCATTCGTCTTCCTTTCATATTAGTTTTATTCACTGGCAAAAACAAGTAAAATATTTGGTTTCAGTTATTGTCTTAACATTTAAATTTGTATGTAGTTGTAAAAAAAAATGTAATTTACAAATATTTTGTCATAGTTTTCTTTGACAACATTAACGCTGCTACAAAAAAAATGATTTGGGGAAAATATTAAATTGCGATTTTTCTGACAGATATTTTACAGGACAGATCGTTTTAAAGGTGACTTCTGCTGCATATTTACTGTGTGACAGATTTAAAATGTGACGGAGCATTACAACATGAGGCACCGTCAAAAGCCAGACCGGCACACAAGAAGGACGACGTGTAGAAGTACTGTCAGGACTAAGTTATTAACACTGGGTCAAGCATGTAGCCTTATATATGAAACCGCAACCTTTGCAATTTGTTAAATGCATTGATTCAAATTGCGATTTCCATTTGAAATTGATTAATAATTCAGCACAACAGCCTTGAATATTCTCAGCAGCATGTTAAACTGATTTTGATTCACTGTGGTACCTTTCTCTTGGGCTTCTTACATACACCCTTCTGTTCACTTATCTCATCACAGTTATCATTGTCCACTGTAAAATGCTGTCTTAGCCCTTCCTAAGTGTTCAGCCGTGTTTCCCCTCTCTCCTCTGTGGACGTAGTTGAAACCTTTTAACCAAAATATGTTTCCAAAGAGTAGCCACTGCTTCCCTTGATGCTTTGCAAACTGTTCATCACCTGGATTGGTTTTCAGTGAACAGGTGTCATTTTAATTTCTTGTTTTCTAAATGCGTTTGAAGTCATTTTTTTGTGTCGGTAGTGTTGGAATACAGCAAACAGTCCTATTCAACTAAAGTAGTTATCCATATTATGGCAAGAACCGCCTCCCTCAGTGAAAGGAACCAACCGTTCATCATTGCTTTAAGAAGGTGAGTCACATTGATAAAGTTTAACAACTTTGAAAGTTTTGTCAAATAAAACTGCCAAACCTATTAAACTCTGAGGTGAAACTGTCCATTCCAGGAGAGGAAAACCAAGAGTTCTCTGTGCTGCAGCGGAGAAGCTCATTAGCAGCCTCAGAAATCAACAGTTAACAGCAGATCGGATTAGAGTCCACATCAGTGCTGTCAGAGTTCAAGTAGCGAACACATCTCAACAACAACTGTTGGGAGGAGACTGAATGAATCAGGCCTTCATGGTGGAGCTGCTGCAAAGAAATCACTACTCAGGGTGTCCAAGAAGAAGAAGAAGAGAACTACTTAGACCAAGAAGCACAAGGAATGGACCAGAATCAGGAATCAGATCAGTGGAAATCTGGACCTTACTCAGATGATGGAATCTAATCGCCAAAGATTCCTCACATATTTCTTCAGGTTTTCCTTTCTCTGTACACCACAAGTCATTTAAATTCTTCTCTCTGAAGTCTCTTGTTGAGAACAGTAATTCTTTGAATAAAAAAAAGAAACCGGCAGTCAGAAGAGTTTTGCTTCGTTTTCATCATGTTTTACATTTTAGAGAAAAAATTTTAAAAAAATAAAACTATGAAATAATAGATCTTTTGGAAATAATAAAACTGGAATATGTAATATTTCAGATTTGTCACTGCCTGGGCAAAAACAGCCAAATGTTATGTTTCTGTGAGCTTCAAAGGAGGTGAATGAATGATGTCTGCATGTGTGGTTCCCACCATGAGGCACAGAGCAGGCCACGGTGTTTTGCCCTTCGCTGCTCAGACTGTTAGAGGTTTATTCAGAATTTAAGGCAACACTTAAGCAGAACAGGTATGTAGTTACTGTAGACGGAGGGCTCAAGGGCAGGTTTTAGATTAGAGGTTTGGATACAGGCAGTCTTGAACTGTACAGCAACACAGTCAATGGAAAGCTACGTGTACTATTTGTTGTACTACGACTACTACTACTCCTCTTAATGGTCTAAGTTTGATTGTGCCAGGTATAGTAGCGTATTTGTGTGACTGATGGGAGCCACACAGTGAATGAGTAATAGCCTTAGTGGTCCTAATGGGTAGGTACAGTTACTGGAAATTCATCACACAAGTGACTATTCGCAAACACTTGAAGTGTAGGTAAGGAGGAGTGACGATAAGGATGGAATAAAACCTAACAAATCACCAGCTTGGACTGCAGTAAAATAATGTTGGTGCAGTCATCACAGGTAAGCTATCCAGATTGTATTATCGCTGCTCTGTGGCCTGTTTTAGGGTTAAAGGAGGTCAGAAATCTCATGAACCAATGACAATTAAAATGTTAATCAATAAGTCGTGACCTTAAAAGTGACAGAAAGGTAAAACAAACATCCTCCAAGCACAAACTGTACACTCCAGATAATCTTAAAGGGGGATCTGATAGGAAAAATAAACACCCGGGTGCACCCTGGGTGTGTAAGGGCTCTAATGGTCATTAAGACTAAAAAAAGAAACATATGGTTTTCCTTTTCCATAAACAAAAATTTGTTCCATAGGAATACAATTTAATCTTAATTGTGAAATTAGTTTTAAGTTATGATTTCAATCCTGAAAGCAGATGTAAGACTCAGTAGGACAAAAAGATGTGGAAATCGGTGTTAACGCAATAATAAAGTGAGCAAACAGATTGGTAAATCATGATAGACAAACTGCCCTCGGATTCAACTTCATGACCTCAGTGTTGTCTGATATTAAGTCGGGAGAACACCAAGTACTGGACTGTTTGATAAATTATCAACATGGACAGCCTGGATGTTCTTTACCTTTGCTTTTTTGGGTTTTTTTTTTTGTCTGACAATGTTTAATCATAAAATAAAAAAATGATCTGCAGCTCAGCATCTTGGTTAAAGAGTGCTGGTCAGGACAGTAATCTTCAGTTTTGTACCGGTTAAGTTGTGCGACAATAGAAACGGATATTACAGACATGAGAACGGTGTAATGTGTACTATGCACACAGTATTGGTGATAAGAGGGATCAAGTGGGGCCTGAACATGGTTTAGCAGGTTGTGCCTCCAGGAACATCAAAGGGAGGAGAACAGGGGAACATAGCTGGTCCCCATCATCGGTTGGGGACAGGAACTAACATCTTTTTTGTGTGTGTGATGTTGGAAATTCACACAAGTTAACTGTAAAAATATTTTTCAAATGATGGAAGACAAGAAATAACTCTTTTCTACAGTGTTGTGATAAGTTTGACTGATACAGCATTCTGTTTTCTACATTTGATAACTCAGAATTAATAACTATTCAGCTTAACTCCTTCATGGATTGACTGAAAGGTACACACAAGCCTGGACCTTGAGAGTCCAGGTGGGACAAAGGGGGACAAGGCTGAGGTCCCCCAGTCAGACTGCATACCTATGGGCCAAGCTTGTGCCATGCCACAGCTTCCCCCCTTCTTCTACCTCCTTCACACTAACTACAAACATGAAAAACAAGTTGTGCTGTCGGCTACCTGTATGAGGACAACAATCAAACCAGACTTTGATGAAGGTGTGGCCCGAAGGCACTGCAGGTTAGACAGGTGGGGACACAAAGCTGGAAGCAACAGTTTGGAGTTCAGCAGATCAGCCATTAAATGAAAGCGGGTTAACCGTAGAAAGTTAGCCAACTAGAGTTTCTACAACAGCAACTTTACCTGCTTGTATGCGTCCAGGAGGAAGCTGTTCCAGATGGAGCGGAGCCCCTCCGAGGTCAGCATGCGGCGCCACTCTCCGCAGCCAGCGGACCTGGAGCAGCTGAGCAGCGACACGGCGCGCTTCAGCAGCACCACGGAGTCGTACAGGGCGAGAAACAGACAGTTGGAGAAGAACCCGGGCAGTATCTGGAGTGTCACCAGCAGATCCTCGCTCGCCATTCCCATGTTGTCTTTCTGCGAATATACGACGAGTTACTAAAGAGCGTTCATTACGCTCAGCGCGGCGCCACAGGTCTTATTTGCTCTCCTCATACTGTTTGATCTGCGCCATGGACTGCGCCAGACTGTGCGCAGAGAAGGAGTCAAATGTAGGAAGTATAAGTTGTAAGGCGGCCTTATCTGCTCTGCTCTCCTTTAGTTCGGCGGTGTGCGCACCGACGACAGTCCTGTGGCGCACTATGACTCTTTTTAAAAGGATGGACATTGTAGTTAATATTAAGCCTCCCGGCTTATCTCTGCAGCAAGATTGTGACGTCAGCTGCAGGCCCGGTGCAGACCTTGTGTCTCCTCCTTTCTCCTTCCTCTCCTCCCTCACTTGTGCACCGACACCGAGCTGAGCGCTTTCCTCTCTCTCTGTGGTCTGAAAACAAATGTGCAGGACTGAAAATGAATATATGAAAACATCCAGCAACACAACCCATCCATTTAGACTTTCATATACTATGAGCCTGTTTTAATCATCACTGTAGGTCACATATTTGTTGACCATATAAATTGTAGTAAGATGTAGTGTGTGACTTTTATGAAAAGTATTATTCACTTTGATCCTGGTCACAACAAAGTGTTCATTCTTCTGTGGTGTTAGTGGTTTAAATAAACTAAAGCCAGAACCCAAATGACTACATTAATGACCTACATATAAATAAATATAATATTAATAATAACAATAATGTGCTGCATAACAGAGTATACAACAGAAGTAGTTCTCATCTGTTTAATATTGCTTAACTTTTCAAACTTGTATTTCCTTACAGTAATCAGATTACTTCCAAGCTGAACATTAGGGGATTTGGTCTCGTGTAAAATTAAAAACTAGCAGTGTAGATGAACTATATTATCATTATCATATCAGTTTTCTGGACTCAGACATGTTGAACCAGGTCATGGTTTCCACTTTTAGAAACTCTTGTAAGATTTTGACAGTGTGCTTTGGACCATTATCCTACCAGAAAATCCTTCTTCTGCCAAGACTCTGCAGCCTGGGAGTCATCTCATCAGTAGTGTTTTACTGTATCCACAGACATTCATACACGTCTGTCATCACAGTCTTGTCTTCATTCTTCTCTGTCAGGACTGGACATTCCCTGCGGTCATCCTGGACAAATTTATCTGGGCAGAGAATTCACTCCCAATATTTATCAGGCTTCTTGTAATTTTAGATTTTTTATTTTATTTTGATAAATGAAGCTTAATTTTGCCGTTTTGTGCCAACCAGTGAGGGAGGGTGTTTTTCTTGAACACCGTACAGGAGGTGACTTTATCAACTGTCCTCCACACTGTCTGAGCTGCCAGAGAAACCCCCATGCCAAGTCTGAAGCATGCGCCCATCTTGTTTTTCTGAGATTGTGCAAGTAGTGCACAGTCCACGGTGTTCTGATTTTACGAGGATCGCCACCGACGCTCTGATTATTGGTGCTACTGCTTGTCCTTTACCTCCTGACTGCTGCTTAAACCGGTCATCAGTCCTCCTGTATTTGTTTCCATGTTTGTGAAGTCTCACAGTGAATTTTTAATCCCTCTGGGAATTCTTTTCCATATGAACCTATGATGCATAAATACAGATATAGACACAGTTCATAAGGTCCATGACTGAAGTTCTGGTGTTCAGATCATGTTCATGCAGTGAGGCGGACTGAGACTCACAATCGGTTTCAGTGATCACAGGTGCATTGAGGCCTTTCTGAAGTATTTGTTTAAGATTGTGCATGAAAGGAAATAACCTACTTTTCAACTTAGAAATAATGCAGTTATTAAAGAGGTGATATGATTTTTGAATGATTGAACATTTAAGTTATATTAAACAGTGGTGCACTCACTTCTGCTGCATATAGCACTAAAACAACAATAACAAAAATACATTTATTAACTGGCTTCTTAAAGCAACAGTACTGACAATATTACCTTCATGATTACAACAATCTGTGTCATGGTGCTGTGTCTTGATTGAGATTTAGGAAAAGATTGAAATCGTGGTTAAATATTTTAACAATCAGTGCTTAAATGAAGCAGAATGCATAAACACTTAAGTCATTTCCTAAAAAGTATTATCCTTCCCAGATTATTAATGAAACCACGATGTACACAAGTTTACACAGCCAACGTTAGTGTTCCAGTCTTATTCTGGTTATAATCAAATCTGACGTAAGTGGTTATTTCTATTTGCAAAGCCAACAAAGAATATGAGATTTGGTAAATCACAAATGGTAATTTCTGATTTTTTATTTTTTATTTTTTTGGTACAAGTATCTGATTAACATATGGACAAAATAAACTACATTGCCATGCCACTATTTTATTTAGATTTGATTTATTTTTACTGTAACTGGCTTTGCTGAGGTAGTTGATGATGATGTTTCTTGTCTTTAGTTTTCTGTTGGACCTGCAAAATGTGAAGCAGAGTGTGTTTGACCAGGAGGAGGAGATATGGCTGCGTTAGCCTGCGATCACACTGTTGTTGATATCACTCTGGAGAAATAAAGCGCTTATTAAAATGATTTTCTTTCCAGTAATGTTTATGGTTCTACATGTTTATTGTCTGTCAATATTAGTTCTAAAATTAGGAGAAGAATAAAAAAACTAAATCAGGATTGATGCTCTTGTCTTCACTTCTAAACAAATACGAATCATTCTACCTTTTCAACAAGTACATGTGAATATACAGGCTATATTAATGTCAACTTTCAACTTCAACTTTATTATCCCCTGAGGGAAATTTGTTCTTCAGGCAGGTAAAACACACAAAAACATAGAAAACACAATCACAGTCAATCACATCCAGACACCACACATTGAATATGACTTCTATTGTGTTGTGGTTTGTAACAATAACACACAACTGATTGTGTGACTGCGTTAAACATTTTGATTATTATATTTTGCAACTTTTGAATGGATTTTGTACTGATTCTGGAAAAGGTATTAAACTGTCTTTCTTGACATCTTCAAAAAGTCTGAACCTTAAATTTAAATTTCTACACATGGCAATGTGCTGTTAAAGTGCCCCTAACAGATGATTCACTGATCAGTGTTTGGTTCCCACTGTTGTCTACTTACCCTAACTATTACTGGTACTAAAATTTAAATATTTGTTTTTCATTTTCTTCCTGTTTTATTACATTTTCACACAGAACAAGATTCACTAAAAACATTGACAGTCCTAGTTAGGTTAACATTTAAAGAGACAAAGTTTGATCATCTTGGATTAACACTGACAGACTCACATGTACTCTACAGGAAACAATACATTGGAACCTTTTAGTAACAGACTTTGACAGATTTATTAGCAGATATTTACATGCATGTGCTAAAAACTCTTCTTCTTCTGGGAAAACAGGATGACGCAGAGACTTCGTTAAGGATGTTACAAGTGTGGAAAAGAATCTTCAACTGACCCAGAAAACCCTGAATAAACGTTAATGTTTAACGTTTGCGTGCCACAAAAGTTAAAGTAGTTATTCTGTGTTTATCTATATTGAAACTTTCATTTCTGTGTACTTTTAAAAATGTTTAGTTATGTGTATGGTAGCTGTAATTTTGTAGTTCGCTGTAGGGTCTTGGAAACGGGGCCCTCTTTAATTGCATAAAATGAACGTTGGCTTTTCTTTTTTTTTTAAAAAGTAAATGATTTTAAACCCATGTTTCAGAAGTCTGCTACCGAACATAAGACACTTCTTCCAGTTTGCATTTCAAAGACCCCAACAGACGTTAAATGAAAGGTTTATCTGCGCTGAACCTGTGAGTGGGGTTGGTAGCAGTTTTATTTTTAAGAGTACTACGTCTCCTAAATCCACAAAATGAGGTTGTTTGAATTGGCTAGGGTTAGAGTTAAGGCTGCGTTTAGGTTAAGGTTCAGTAGAACAAGGAGCAAGGAGCTGCTGCAGTTCCGGTGACACAACCACAGGCGTTACTGAAATGAACTGCTGGAAGACCCACAACACATATACAGATGTACAGGGAAAAAGTTAATCTGAGTGGATTCTCAAAGCAACAATTTTACTGAATTGCTATTATCACCAACTGAATTGGTGTCGTTGTCAGCTGAGCGCTCAGCTGTGTGTCCACAGCTTGTTACTTCTAGGCTGAAATAAAAGGGAAAATCAGCAGACACAAACGTGACCTGATGACTCAGAAGTAAATAATAAGCTGCCCTTAACCTTTGTACAGTGATTGCATGGACTAGTTTTGTTTTCAACTGAATGCAGCGGCATGGATTATCAACAGAGTGGACGTATGTCCCAAAGGGAAGAAAACTAGAATCAGTATTGATCAGTGCTGTCAGGCAATAATGAGTTCATTTACTGATGTATGTTATATTTGATGTATTCACAAACAGAAGTACATATTAAAGTGTCTTTAAATGGGGACATGTTCACTTATTGACATATGAGGTGTATTCAGTTAGTGATGTGACTGCTCAGGAGAAAGAAACAGGGTAATCCACCCCTAATCATTCACGTATGTGTTTGTTTTAAGTGCAGCATTGCTAGAAGTGTGCCACTTCCTGAAAAACAACCTTGTGAAAGAGGAAATAAATGTTGCAGTGCTCTAGATGACAGAGGAAAAAAAGAACAACGTGCAAAGAAAAATAGGTCATATGCTTAAAACTAATTATGATTATAATTCCCATGAGTTAGTAATGGTAATTAATCAGTTAATTAATCATTCACATGCCTAGTATCCACTGCTTAACAAGTATGTGCCCATATGGTAAATGCCCTAACTGCTCAGCCAGCATGCTGCCCAATACTGTATCTTTTTGAGACTGACATAGCTTAAATTAAATTAATTAAATCCCTGCCTCAATTAATATTGCTTACTGGAATTTAGTTTGAGAGAACCAGTCTTCTCGCTGGCTAACATCTAGATTAGACGGGATGAGCACTGATGGAGATCAGTTTATTACCTAGACTTTGTCCCATTCATTATCTTTTAAACTTGTGATCTAAGATATGAATAAAGAATGCATCTGTGTTTGACTACGCTTAGATTTACAGATGGGTGACACATTAAAGGAAAACACAATTGAAAATGTCTCAGTAAGGTGCTAGGCCACCACAAGCCACCAGCTTCAATGATCCTCAACAAAGATTTTCCAAATTTCTGGAATAGATACCAATCTTCCAGAAGGGTTAAGATCTAGTGACTGTGAAGGCCATAGCATCCTGATCCACTGACGATCTGCAGTGTCTGTTGCTCTAAAGGGACAACTGGACCTCAACCATGTCAGCAAAAAGCCTCCCCCAGCATAACAGAGCCTCCAGATCTCCTTGCTGTAGAGGCTCCGGAGCAAATACTATCAGAAAATGTTCTATCTTCCTGTTTTACATGTTCTTGTTGTGTATCCACTTCTTCTAATCCTTTTGTACACTGAATGTCAGGTGATGCTAGTTTGTAGCTCAGCAGTCTGGGTCACACAAATCAATAGGTATCTTTCAAATAGACTTTTTGGATGAAACTTCTGTGATACAAGTGTTTATTTAGGCAGAACAACAGTATCAATAAACATAGTCATATCTGATACCGCCTTTACCCTGCCAGAGACTGTAGAACACCAAATTGACCTACTTTCCAAAACCCAACATCCATCCATTATCTATACACCGCTTAATCCTCACTAGGGTTGCGTGGAGGCTGGAGTCTATCCCAGCTGAGTTCGGTCGAAGGCAAGGTACACCCTGGACAGGTCACCAGTCTATCACAGGGCTAAACTTAGAGACAGACAACCAAGCACACTCACATTCACACCTACAGACAATTTAGAATCACCAGTTAACCTCAGCATTTTTTTTGGGACTGTGTGGGAGGAAGCCCACGCTGCACAGGGAGAACATGCAAACTCCACACAGAAAGATCCCAGGTGTCCAAAACCCAATATTATTACAAAAGTTATAAAGCAAATTATCTAAGTTCATTTATTTTCTCTGTCTAAAATTATCAAGTTGAGTCAATTAAATGTGTCTTTTTAGAAGGTAAAGAGCCTTAAATCCTGACACTTTGGTGTCTCTTGGCCCATGACGCAGATGTGATGAGATTATCTGTTTGAAACATGGTTTAAAGAGCTTTAGGAAACTAAGCCAGGGAGAGATCTTCTCAAGCCCTAGAAAGAGCAGCATTTGGAGCCTCTGTTTGTACTTCCTGTGCAAAAAAGTATTTCCTGTTCTTAAAAATACATTTTGAATCCTGATTTGATTGATTTCACATACACAATTTATGCCGTTATGCAAGTCAATGAAGATGCACTTTAAATACTTCAGGTAGCAGCTAAATCTGTGACCTGAAGAGGGCCGCTGAGAAGCTGGGGAGTTGGTGGCCTGCCCCCAAACCCCCCACCTCCTCCATGCTGGATGGTATGTATCTTACTGAGATGACCAACAATCAAGTCCATACTTGACAACCAAACAAAGGAAGGTAAACTTTCCGGTGATGAACTTCAGAAGACCTACATCCTAATCCAGGCAGTCAATATGTGGTCCACTCTCGACACAAAGTGGGAGCCGGGCTATCAATACGTGATCCCACTGCAGGAGTTTGTGGCTGCTCATCGATGCTGCACCCATACAGAGACGCTCCGATTCCCATTGAAGTGATACCATATCCGAATAATCTCACACAGTCATGGGCCAGGCTGGTGCACAGTTAAATAATGTTTGTTTGCTGCAGGCCTTCCAAGCTAATGTCCTCCTCCTTTGTGGCTGAATCTGATGCAAATGTTGGAGAAAGAAAAGAACAAGCTACTTAACATGCTGGTTAAGACTTAGGGCATTTTCAGTCCCATGGTGTAACCCACAGGTTTTAACAGCAGCACAGAGTCTGAAATAATGTCCCACTGCAAAGTTTCTGTTTCAAAGATTGTACCACTTAAGTTTGAGGGTAAAAAGATGCAACTATAACCTTATTATATCGCTCGGCACATAGATATACAAACCTCACAGACAAACAGTTGTCTGTACTGTTGGTTAACAGTAAATTCTCACCATTCTGTGCACTGTTATACTATGAACACTTCATCACTCCACAATCATTTCTGCTCTCTGCTTGGCTCAAACTAGCAGTGTTTTGACACCTTTTGATCTACATGTACAGCTTTTGTCATCGATGTAACTGTCACTGTGCAGCTACACATCAGCTAACCGACTATCGGCTTAACATTACTGCTATACTCATTACTACACACACCCTAAATGAACACACCGAAAAACTTCAACAATACAGCACATAGTATCCCAGAGTAGTGGCCGCAGTACAGTGATAACATGGCACAGTGCAGTGTTAAGCTGCAAACATACGGTTGTGAATTCAGTAAACACACACAACTTCACAGCAAGTGCAGGCTGATTCCTCGGCTCAATAATCCCTTTAGTGTAACCTGAGTCTTTAACTTTCTCCCAATGTGCAGTAAGTACAGACTAGGCTGTATGGAAGGAGCAACAGCTGTGGAATCCTATTGGCTGCCAACTGAGGTAGACCTAGAAAGCTTTAAGATATGGAGACAGCGCAGACTGAAGAGTAAGGGTAGCTACTCGGCTAATGGCCTTCAGCGGGAGATTCATTCTCAGTGAGAGAAGTGCACCATCAGCCAGCTGGCAGCTCAAGAGATGAACTGTGACTTTTAGTCCAGGTATGTCATGGTTCTAAAAAAATATATATATACATGAACAAAACATTACAGAAGTTTCCCCTCCAAGCGTTAACACACCCATGTCTGTTCAAAGTTGTTTGGAAACCGAAGCAGGTTGCTTCTGTAGATTTGAAAGGTTCTCATTTTGACATCTGAGGCTTGTTACTGAAGGTCGGTGTTGTGCTTTTTCGATACTTCCATTTGGCTCTTGCCCCTAAAAATCTGTTTGCAGATCTTGCATTTGTTCTACATGCTGGATGCATCAGGATCTTTTCATATTCCTCACTCCCATATACACAGATACTCACCAACGTCTCCCTCTTCTCAGGTCTAAACCCATTGTGCATGCAGACCCATCGGAGATGTGTGGGAATCATAGCAGGTGCTCATGCAATGTTCCAGAAACACAGTTTTATCAGCCAGCAAGTTCATTCAGGCCTCTCCCTGACCTCTCCCGGGTGCTGAAGTCTCTAAGCCTTTTAACAGCTGTTTGGATGGGTGTGATACCACTCTGTGTGGTAATACCAACTGATGTCTCCCTATTCATTTAGGAAAGAGTGCATGAGGGTATGAGTACTGAGATGTTTTTTTAAACAGCCACAACGTATATGAATTGTCCACTCTCAGGGATCAGAGCTAAATCCGTGGCCCCTGTTGGCATATCAGATTCAGCCAGTGGACCTGGTATTTAGATGGCAGATTGTGAAAATGGTTTGGGCTTGTCCAGGCCAGACATGGAGACAACTTTCTGCTTGCTATGGTTTTCCATTCATTATGATGAATCGAAGCCAAAGCTCTGCTCTTTGCATTCCCACCTCTTCCCCTTTTCAAACAGCTGCCTTCAAAAAAAAGTGCTTATATTTTGTATGCGACTGGTCTGTTTTCATATTTCTTAAAATTCTAAAAGTGACGACAAAATGTCAAGTTGTCCTTTGGACAAGTAAACCTAACTTGTACTTGTCTGGGCACAAAACTTCCTTGTCTGTGTAAAAACCACATTTAACTGAGTAGTAAAACATTATTTGTTTTGGAAGTTTGCCAGTTTCACTGATTGTGTTCTTGTTTTGCAGTTTACACCTGAGTCTGTAAAATGTCAGTGAGAGGCACGTTTATAAAGCTAGTTTTAAATAAAATTTACATTCAAGCCAATACTTTCCTGGTACTAATCTGTTCATTTGATCCTGAGTTGTGAAGCA
>NW_007581456.1:0-22830 GCF_000690725.1 Stegastes partitus | reverse complement strand
GCTGTGCGTAGTTACAGATGTGGCCTGTCCAACAAGGTCATAATAAGAAACAAAAAATTTGAAACAATATTGTTTTATAGGATTATAATACACTCCAGTAGCAGAATACATCAGGTAAAGTTATCCCTGTGCATAAACTGTAGTAATGAGTACACATACCACAGTCAGATAAGACAAAACTAAAGTCTTTAAAACACCAGTCAAGGCTTCGGAGGCCAGTGCCTTATCCAGTAGACCACTGAGGCTTCAGTAGTGCTGATGGATCCACTGGTTCTTCAGTTCCTCAGATGCTGGGACTGCATGAAGCCTATGGCGTTCACTCTTGCAGCCAACAGCAGAACATTTGCAGAGTTTTGTTCGTGGCTGAGACATTTTGGAGTTAAGAAGCAGCTCTAGAAAGTTATTTAATGTGGGGGAGTGGGAGGCAGCTGCTCATTCTGAAAGGATTATACAAAGTAAAATTCTTACTGGCTCGTAAAGCTGAGAGGCTCTCTGGTTGTAGGGAAGGAAACATATTCGTATCTAATGAGATTTTACTTTGCACATGTTTATCGCAACCACAAAACACAGTAAAATGGATTTTCCCCATATGGGACCATTCATCCATGGAGCTGAGACCACCTCGAAAGCTCACTTCAGAAACATAGCATCTCAGAGGTAATCTATACACAGGTGGGTTTAAACACCATCATAAGTCTAAGAAACAATAATCAATACATCAATAAATAACACCAGGTAAAGTAACAACTGGTCAGCGTTTTCTAGGTCAGCTCCGACGCAAAGAGATGTTCAGATAATCCGTAAGACAAACTTTCCCACACCGGCAGGATCTATCTTATACACAAACACAACTGTCAGTGATTCGTCTTGCGTCTCTTTTCTCTTATCAAGTCAGACACTCTGATTACACAAAGAAGCTACAACGTATCTTTTGTGAATAAACAAACACAGACACACACATTTGCACAAAGACGCACTGTACCTGAGACACATCTCCTGATAGAACATGTGATACCGGGTGATTCTGAAATCACAGATAACCAACGCGCAGATTGCATTTTTTTTTAAAAACGATTACACTGTTGCACCAAGTAAACTATGAAAACTATGGTGCGGGAGATGGACGGATATCTGAGCCGAGGACGAGAATCGCACGTCCGCCTGTCTTGTGTTAACTTTCACGTTTTCACTGCCAAGTCAGTCGACCGGACTTGGCATCACCTCGGAAAGCTGAACTCGCAAACATATAGGCTTTAAAGCAGCACCAGGCACGGCTTCACACGCTGGCAGCTCTACATAGGAGCAGCGAGGAGCAGAAAGAGCTAAAAGAACCTGTTTGAACGCTACAAAAACACAGAAAATTGTCACACGATGAGAGCAAACAGCACAGAGCGTATTGTTGTTTATCAGCCTGCAACGCTTTATATCAAATGATACCGAAAGGTTGCATAAAAGTGTTTCAATTAAACCCAAATGGGATAATGCTACAGCTTCTAATCCATGTTGCTCAGTTTATCATCTGTATAGGTTTATCAGGTTGCGGGGGTTGTCAGGTGGTGGGCATTCACGTGGAGCTCCTTCCTCTGCAGGGATGTCCGACACACACTTTGTTCCGTCAGGCAGGTAAATCTAAACCGACACGGAGCTCTGAGGTGTGCATAATACACGACATAATCTGGTTAATGTCCCACAGAGTATCACGAGAGTGTGGATTTCTTGCCTGAGCGGCTCCTGTGAGAATCAAATATGCAAATTTTGGTAGCCTCGTGGAAATAACATAACGAGCTACTAAACAATGCATCATTAGCAAACGTAAACTCATGATAGACTAACTTCCTCTGACTGTTTGTACAGACAGGGATGGTGAGAAACTGTCTTGATCAGATTTCCAATGCAATCTGATAACGCTAAAAACCAGTTCTTCTTTTTCTAAAGATCGCCACATGTTTTGCCGATGGGTGGCATTTCTGAACTTTGATTTAGAGAGAAAAGAAAAGAAATCTGGAATGAGTCAGCACCATTTTGCTGCAGAACTTATTATAGGGTTCTGATACGCAAAGATAAAACTTCTCCGTTCTGTGCCTTTGCTGTGCCCACCGCATGTACACCCAAACCAAACAGAGCTCCTTCCATCAAAACTTAAACCCGTGTGCTGACACATCGCTGTGGCTGCCCCTCGTTCTTTAAGTTTTGCCCAAACAACCGTGGCTCTGCGAGCACATGGCAATTATGTGAGCTACAGCAGACCGAAGCAGATGTGGGACCTCAGAAAGAAGTGATGAATAACTCTCAATACCTTCAGCGCTCTGCTGTGTTTGCTCTTTACAATCTTATACACTGCATCGTGTTAGCGTGTGGGTTCAATAGAAACGAGTTCAGGAAAGACGAGGACGTGGAATGAGAAAGAAAACAGAAAACAAGGAGAGAAGGAGGATACGGTTAAATGAAACTATGACAGGCTGCATGTAAAATACCAGCACAGATACAGTCATAGCTGGTGGTACACTGGGGTGAGAGAAAGGCCATATGCTGGAGAATACTGGCAGCAGCTCAAGTTAGTATTTGATTGTTCAGGTGTCAGGATTTGGTGACACCAAATAACCACACTGGTCTGCACAAAAAGCAGACATTTGTTGTCCAGTTTCAAGATGCTGCTCTTTGCTCAGACTGAGACTGTAACCAGAACAAACTGTAGAAAAAGTCCATACAAGTATTCAAAGATACTGTAGACGTTCACATCTGAAAGCCAACATGTAATGTAGAGTTCAGCGAGTTTGATAACGTAGCTGAACAACAGGCGATCAGTTTGAGCTACACTGCAGGCTCCTGAAATTGATATTCAAATGGCCTAAAGGCGTTTTATTAAAGAGACATTTGCAGTGTAAGAAAATAGAAGTTCTCCGACATCACTGCCTCACCCGTCATCTTCACTCTGCTGATTCATGCCTCCTGACACCCATTGTTAGACCCAAGCATCGGACCTTGGGGGATCGAGCTTTTGCCGCTGCTCGCCCTCTGGAACCTCCCTCCCTCGGCACATTAGACCATCAGACTCTCTCCAGACCTTCAAATCTCAGCTCAAAACCCACCTGTTTAAACTGGCATGTCCCCCTTGACCATACTCCCTACTATCCCACCTCATAACTTCATTGTTTTTGTTGTTTGTTTTTTTGTTGTTGTGTAAAGCATCTTTGAGTTTCTTAAAAAGTTCTATATAAAACTAATGTATTGTTATTATTATAGTAGTTAAGTTTCTGCGATTGTTCATTTTTAAGATTGAGAATAGCAAAAACGAAATCAATATTTTCCAGTGTCTACAGGCGTTACCAGTCCTGGGAAAAACTCTCAGACTCTCCATGCTATAGATATTTTACTACTTATTTTGTTCCCATACTTGTCTCCTTTCTGCTCAGTGGAAACACAACCTGCAGTTCAGCTGAAAAGCCCCTAAACTTCTGTCTTGTGACTGTTGATCACAGCTGAGTCATTCATGGTTTTTTGGTTGCACTGAGGAATTTTTTGTCTTTTGCAGCATCTGGTTGGAGTAAATGGTTTATTTCAGGCAAATTAGATTTGGCTAAATTGTCCAAGATCGCGGATGGAGGAGAGTCTGATAATTCTTTCTATTTTCACAGTTTCTGGCTGTAATAAATGGTGTAATTCTGTAAACTTGTTGAAGGTGACATCCCTGTAAAGCCCACTTGCAGGTTTAGGAGTTCAGAGGGTTAAGATCTCCTAAATTATAACACTCATGCGATGCAGGTACGTCGGCTTTGGAGACATCTGGTTCTGTACAACTGATAACAAAGGGTGTCGAAGCTCATCATGCTTAACTGAATTTACAGGAAGGTGAATCTGATTTGTTTGGACACAATCCAATGTCATCAAAATGTCCGATGTGGGGGGATGACAGGTTTCCACAACTGTACCCAATTAAGAGGTTTCACGCTGTGAGCCCATGTGACTTGTGTTTGTTGTTACTAGTCGGCCTGTACAGTCATGTGAAGAAAAAGTACATTCGATGGAAATTGCTGACTTTTTCAATTTGTTTGAACAAACTGGCAAATATTTGACCTTCTTTTTAAAACAGAAGACGATAGACTCAAACAAACGACACACAAAAACTGACATTTTTCATCATTTTTGACCATCAGATTGGTAGAATTCTAATCAGGAGTTCTAGATGCAATGCCAGTTACTGACAGGTGGAACCTCGGATCAGCTGTTCTCTTTGCTATTGAAGTTTGTGGTGCCATCAGGGCAAGATCTAAAGAGCTCCCTCCGGACTTCAGAACAAAGGTGATTCATAAATCACCTTGAAATCAATCATTCCCCTACAAATGGTGCAGAAATTCAATCAACCTCCAGTTTGTTCTGAACCCGTTGACCCCCGAGTCCAAGAGATGCCGGAGACGGTTTGATGTAGAAGAGAAGTCTCCAAGAACTCTAAAATTTCACGGCAAGATCTTAAAAACTGTTGTGTCAAAGGTCATGCATTTGCAGTCAGACAGAGATTGCACAAATTTGACCTGTGTGTGAGGTGTGCCAGGAAAAAGCCTTATCCAACGGAACATGTGGGAATAAATATACAGGTAAAGATCAGGCCTGTTGAGATCATTTGTTTCTGGACAGACGGATCAAAGATGGAGTTGTTTGGCCACAGTTACATGTTTGGGGAAGATCAAAGGCAGCTCTTTAGAAGAAGCTCATACCAACTCTGAAGCAAGGTATTGGGAATGTTCTGGTTTGGGGTTGCTTTGCCGCCTAAGAGAAGCAGTCTTTGATTAAACCATGAATTCTAGCTCATGTTAAAGAGTGCTTGAAAAACATATGTGAGGCCTTTTGTCCAGAAGTTGAACTTGTAATAATGATGTGAAGCGCACGTAAATCCACCAAGGAATGGCTCAAAAAGCAAAAAATGGAAGGCTGTGGAATGGTCAGTTAAAACCCAGATTGCAGATTGGAATTCCATTAAAATGTTGTGGGTGGATTTGGAACAGATAAGACACGCAAGAAAAACCTCAAACATCTTGAAACTGAGGGGAATTTGCATGAAAGAATGGCAAAAAAAATTACATCAAGTAAACACTTGTGTTAAATAAATGACGGAAAAAGATTCCCTTGTGGTCCAATTTCCATGGAATGCACTTATTTTTTTTTCACTTGATTGTAATTAAGTAAACTTAGCAAACCAAAAAGTCCAATCATCTTCCATACCAAAGACAAATGTTTGCATAAATGAGGATTTCGGTGAACGTGATCCTTGCTGCGTTTGAGGTCTGTGCTTTTCCACGTGCGCTCGAACCCCAAAATAAATATGAGAGGGCAAAATAGCAAAAGGTGGATAAAGTTGAAGAAAGGAAGAGGAGGAGGAGGTGAGGGGAAGACGAGCGGCGGGGAGGGGGAAGATGAGAAAAATGACACGGCAAAGTGACAACGAGATGAAAACGGTCTGATGGGTGCAGACAGCTACGAGATGAGGAAGCGAAAAAATGTCAAAACACGACGCGATGATCGACAGACGAGAAGGGGAGGGAGGACCGAGAAGAGATTCTGATGGAGGAAATGAATAAATATTGATGGATGGCGGCGGGGATGAGCGGGAGGGAGAGGAATGGGAGAAGACAGGTGGGGATTGGGCGAGCAAAAGGTCGATGAGGGTGGAGGAGAGAGCGCCTGTAAAAATCATGTTTTGATGACATGCCGGGGGCAAGTGATGGACGTACGGGTGGATTGAGGAGGATGTGGAATCAGGCAGGGAAGCGGGATGAAGGGGAAGAGCGTGATGGAAAATGGTGGTGTAATAACAGAGTGAAAAATGGAGGATAGATAGGTAGGATCGAGGAGGAGGAGGAGGAGATGAAAAAAAGACGCAAAAGGTGAGATGAGAGACTGGAAAAGTGCTCCGACGACAAGGTGAAAAATGATGATTGGATGGATGACGGGTGAGGGATGCATCAGGGAGCGACCGGGAGGAGGAAAAATGACAAGGAGAAGAAAGTAAAGGCCAGAGCTAGAGAAGGGAAATTAGAGGAACCACAACATGCTGACAGTCAGGCAAAAACACAAGAGATGGATGAGCCGAAAAGGAAATGAGTATAGAAAATGAGAAGAACACATGACTCAATGGAAACGTAGAGATAATCTGAAACAGAGAAACAGTCGCAGTGGGGAAGAAATGGCCTCACGCGCTAATGGTAGATAGCAGAAATGTATACTCGGGCTCAGGGTGAAATCTCACTGCGTTAATATTCAGACGAGGCCAGTGAGATAAATGGTTTTGCTTCACGCTGATCCGGCTTTCATTAATTCCAGAACGTGCACTGAATTCAACAGAATCTCCACTTTTGTGCTTGTTTTTGTTCTTTGAGTTTTCTTCCAAACAGCCCGTGTAGGAGATTAAAACCCGGACGGTTTACAAAAGAAGGTTTTGGCGGAAACGCCGTCTTAACCTCTGACTAAATGGTGATTGTGATTAAACTTTCTCCAAATCGCTGATGTTTGCTACAGTGAACCTGTGCCTGGCAGAGACTCACCACATCTTAACAAAGGATTTCCTCGGCTAAAGTGTTGTTCCAGAGTTGTGCAACATACTTCAAGGCTCCATTTGTAATCACTGTCATCTAAAACAAATGTCAGAATGTTGGTGTTCTAGTTTCTTATCCACTGTTGGAGAAATAGTGAAGAATTTACCTTTAATCAGCAACTAGTGTGCTACAACTCATCATGCACAGATGGAATAAAGCAAATTTTCCTTGAAGATCAAACATTGGTAATATGCTGCTCTGCTTCTGGTTCCGACTTTTAGATTCAAGAACAAATGTGAGCATCATTGGAGCAACTTTCCAGAGGAGATAAGGATGCTAAATATTTCTTCATTTCTTTTTAAAATGCAGTTTTGTCCAGTGATAGTCTAATTTACCATCTTATTTGTTTTATTGGTGACCTCATAACCGTCTGATCCCCCAAAACCTATTAACGGCTTTGAAGGTTATGTTTTGTTTTTTTGGTATTTTTACAAAATCACCAAATCTACTCCAGAAACTGTAAAAACAGAGAAAACTGTTGGATTTTAAACTTTACAACAGTCCTTTACAACAGGGGTTCTCAACTGGTTTCCCACAATCATTGAGTCGCGACCCACTTTTTTTTAGAATTCAATATATTTTCCTGCGCAACATGCATTTCAGAGCATATAACCATGCATAGTAACTGGACCATGACAACTGCATGTTGGGGGGGAATAATCGGAGATCAAAATTGATATCCCGATTCCAGCACAGCGAAAGAATAGTTGGCAATTCGGGTCCAGCCCTAGTATGAAAATCCACATTTTAAATACTCCGGGTCATATTCGCACTTTGCCATCTTGCATCCCAACACCAACACAAACTTAAAATGAACATCAAACAAACTATGGTTACCATGCCTGTCAAAACAAGAGATTTTTCAAAATAAAAAACAAGTCCAACCTGAGACGCACATTATATATTATTTATTGTTGTAGCTGTCCGCGACCCACCCAGAACAGGTCCGCGACCCACTTTTGGGTCGCGACCCACCAGTTGAGAATCACTGCTTTACAAACTACTCGCGAGTGACGATTCAATTCCATTTTATTTAAAAGTTAGCCAAAAATAAGCCATTTGCTCTAATCTGATTGTGTAAAAAAACAAAAAAATTTGCAATTTTTTTAACAGCAGAGAAATCTCGAGTGACTCAGCTGCGATCAACGGTCACATGACAAAAATTCTGTGACTTTTCAGCTGATCTGCAGGCTGTTTACACAGAGCAGAGTGGGAAACAAATAAATGTAAGTAGTAAAATATCTAAAGTATGTAGAGTCATGATTTTTTCATCCAGTACTGGCAGCACATGTTGGTGCTTGGAAAAAATGTGGCAAATATTAAGTCCAGGTTTTTCCAATTTTTTTTGTAAACTAAGTAATCAAAGAAATCCAACTTTCAGTGCAGGACTCTCAATTGCAGAGAAAAATGAGTCTGCAGTAAGTTGAAATGAGACAGGAGCAGAAAACTGGCAGCTCAGAGAGTTACCACTGGTTGCAGTTTCACATTACAGCATCACTTATAGGTCAGCATCTCTACAGAGAAACAGTGATTGTAATTATAAAATGACACACCAATAGTGAGCCAGCATGTTTAACTATCTTCAACTTTTTTTGAAATACGTGTCTTGAAGAAGTCTCATAAAGTCTCAATGCATCTGCTTCTGAACTCATCACCCACAATTTTTCAGCTCGTGGTCTCTACTGTTTACTTACGCCTAAACACACCGTCAAATTCCAAACAATGTAAAATCCTTCACCGTTTATGAAAACAGCCCACATATTTCAGGAGCTGCCAACAGTGTTTTCAAGGTTTAAACTCCTTGAATTCCAAGCATATCTCCTTAACGTCTCAACCTCGCGGCTTCCATCTGAAAGGAAGGACGTTTCTGAGAGCCACCCTCTTCACAGGGAATCAAACCCCTGGTGGAATTCACGGCTTGCTCTGCCTACTCAAGCATCCAGCACTTCATCTGAATTACAGCGCGCGCGCCACGAGAGGCGGCGTGACCTTGTTTAATTCAATATGAAGGAAAAGCTCGGCGTAATTGAATGTGAAACCACCTCTGCAGCGGAAACACCGGCAACATTCAGCATCTGCTGCCGTCACGAGATGCTATCGGGTCAGACGGGCTGACATACGGCACACATACTCGCTTTGGAGTTCATTAAATCAGCGTTTTTAGCACCGGGGACGAGACTCAGATCTGCCAGAGGGGAACTGAGAGTGCCTTTGTCGACACTCGCGATCACACAAATAAATGCGGACGTGTACATTTGCAAAGATGGAGAGTGGGTGAGCCGGCAGCACATGTTCGATACTGAAGCAAATTTAGACACGGCTCCGTCTTGCTTTCTTTATCCTGCACACATGCATACCCAGGATTTTTGGGAAAACTTTGCCCCAGTCAAACATCTTGACCTCACAACGATGAATGGCTCTTATTCAGTCTGAAAAAAAAAAAACACATTCTTTTCCCCACCATGCACACCCCTGACTAAGCTATGAAACACCAGCTGCACCCACCCCGCCCTAACTCTTGGGACAGTTGCCTTGGTAACAGCAACCATGCCGACATAATTTGTTGGGGTGGAGGGGGATGCCGGGGGGAGGGGGGGGGGGGGGGGTCTCTTGGCCTTGCTTCCTCACCCTCAACCACTCACCACCCATGGCACACACACACACACATGAATGATTTGGCCAACGCTTCTCATCAACAGGCAGCCGCAGTTTGGAATAATGGAGTGTTTTTCCAAGACATCAAAGCCATTTAGTTAATGGGAGGGCACACCAGCAACCACACGCATTTGCAGATATTTCGCAATGCAGAAAGCGTCGCCTGTGCAGCGTTCAACAGGATGTTAACGCACGCATTTGCCGAGACTCGACTCTTAACTGTTATTAACCAAGCGCAGTCGTGAAAGGTCAACTAATTGTCCTCGCAACCTGCACTAACCTCTGAATGGATGCTTTGAGAAGTCAAATTGAAAGCATAAGTAAAAGTTCCAGCATTCGCCGACGGCGGTTTGTGATGATTTTATCGACCCACAGGCAATTCGTTCTCCAACTCTGAAGCCTTTTCAGAAACTCTGAATTAAAATTGATTTTTTTTTTTTTGTTTGAAATGACTCTCGATTCGCTGAAAGCTGAAAGAACAATCTGATTTGAAAATAGCGAGTTGCTTTGTGGCACATAAAGAGGAGGACATGAAGCAAAGAACATCATGAAAAATATCAGACGCAACTTCATACTGTGAGAACAATTTTAAAGAGTGACTATACATGCCTGCTACATAAAATATATGGTTATTTTATCTGTGTATGAGGCTTGTGAAATAAGTTATGAGACCTGTGTGCCTATAAAAATCAAAAACCATACCTAATTTAAATTTGGCTGATGTTCCTGTCGACATATTCTCTTACAGGGTCCCAGCGCTTCTGCAACTTGGATTTTATTTTGGCTATCTGGTGAGTAGAGACGGTGGGGATCAACGATTGTATTGTTGGAGTTAAAAAATTTGTGCGAAGGCCAAACATTCTCCCTGAGGATGCTCCAGTAGAACTTTGCCTTCACAGTCCGACGCTGGGGGATGAGTTCCAGGTGCACAACCACGTGAATGTTAAAGAAAAGCGACGCGCAAGATGTCTGGTTTTAGAAGCTGCAGCTCTGAAAACCGCTGTTTCTTCTCTTGGTGGTAGCAGACGACCCTCCTCTCGTCACCAGCGATGATCCTCGACATGGACGTTGGATCATCTCAGCTGCTGACTGATTCAGAATTTGATGATTTCTTCTCTGCTTCAGTTTGAGGTCCATGGAGAAATCACAGTTGTGTAACTACCAACGCCTGCGAAATCGATCACGCTGCTGATAGTGTGCTGTCATGCAACGTCCTGGTCTGTTAGCACGCATTCCATTAACAGTCTCTGGACTTTTTGAGGTAATTTTCATACATTTCATCAACAAACTATCCTGTAGTTATTATTAATACAATAATAATTATATAGAGCTTTTCAAGACACTCAAAGACACTTTACAATGTAGGCAAGAACGCAAAAAACAAAGAAAATATAGTAGAGAAAGGAGCATATAGAAAAGAAGATTATGAGTTGTAGGCAGTGTTAAAATTAAAATTCTATTAGTTGGACAGTAACTATATATGAACTTCTACAATATTTACCAACTGTCATGTTCCTGCCAATGAAAATTTAATGTTTCACGATTTATGCACAAAGCTCTTTGTGATGAGTTTTCACAGCAAAACACTTTTTTTCTCGCAATTCTTACTATTGTTATATTTGACTCCTGTCTGGCTGAGCAAAACATTTAGCTTAGCATGACACCCTTTATAACTGCCAGCTCTCTTTAATGCTGAGCTAAGTGTAGTGGAGTCTAGTTAGCATGGTGTTAAAAAAATATAAAATAATGCCGATGTTTAGCGTGATTTTCTTTATGGAAGCAGCACACACTTGATAACTAATGTTATCAAGAGCTTTGGGAAAAGTGGGAAAGACATACGATGAAATGAAGGACAGAAAAGTAAAACAGGTAACAGTGAAAAGGACTTGAAATCAGCACAGTCTGCTCACATTCTCCACACACACGGACTTGCTGAGTGCAGCCATTCTTATCAGCATCGAGCTGACAGCGAGGTCAATGAGGGTCGCGACCTCTGATCGCAGCCAATTGGCCTCTGACTCCTGTCACTTGGAATCAAAGACAGAGAAGGTTAAGACGTAAAAGAACAGACATGCTAAAGACATAATCCTGCAGGTCCACGCACACACACACACACACACACATGCAAGAACGAGTGTGCGCATGAATGGTTCCTTTATACGAGCGTCTGAATGCCCTTGTGAGTGTTTTTGTTTACACACTGCTCATGTATGTGTGTGTCTGTGTGTCAGTGGGTGGATATTTTTATCCGTGGCGAACATTAGATTAAAGGCTGCTGGTCATGGGAGCTCTGATGGACCCCGATGTGATTAGAGAAAATGTGTGGCTTGTGATGCAGCTAAGAACATTCCTGCATTGCACAACACACGCAGCAATGCATCCGTGTGCTGGTGTTCTCATGAACAAATGCACCTGCACACGAGCAACAAACACGCTTCATGAAGTAGTGCAGGTCGGACGCCAGTGCAAGACGAAGCTTCTGTTTTGTGCTGGTCGAGCTGTTTTTAAATCTACTTCAGATTGATGGAGATTTTTGGTAAACTAAGTGGTGACAAAGTGTTTTTAGACTCTTGTTTGTTAAGGCTCCAGCCTTGAGGCGAAGCTGCTGAACGCTACTGTAAATAAATGTGTACAAAAGCAGAAATGTAGAGCGAGTTTGTCATCCTCTCAGAAGAAGTCCTGACGCAGCAAACCAACACTGAGTTTGTATTAATCATCAACCCCGTGCGCATTATGTCATTTGCTACGTCTGGCAGTGGAGACGGCGATCACATGATACAAATAGTGGCTTTAAAATGAATTCATTACATTCCAATTACATTTCTATAAATAGATGAGCCGCTATAGATGTCAGGATTCATGACAACACTGTACAGATGGATTCAGACGGCGTGTGCAGCTCAACAGAGGCGGGAAGGAAATACAGAAGAGTCACAGACAAGTCAGATAAACGTAATTGAATGGGAACGTAACTGACAGTCTTAAACAAACTAATGTCAAGATTTTTCTTTCAACTCTGTGAGTCCCAAAAGCCTGCCGCCAGGTTGGAAAGGCGCGCTGTCTTTATGAGAACAGAGACTCTGCAGCGCTTGAACTACTCATCTGCAACATGCTGTTCTGTTGGCACACTTAAATAAATCTAAGCTTAGAATTGAGATATTTCCCCAAAATCACTTTATTCTACATGTCTACATGTTTTTCTTAAATCTGCCGAAAACAAACAATTTGCTCGCACCTGATTTGGTTAAAGATCAACAGTAAGGTGACAAAAATTCAGGGACTTCTCGCCGGAGTCAGGCTGAACTGCAGGCAGTGTTTTGGAGTATGAAAGCAATAGACGAGAGAAAAAATATCTCTTGTATGTAGAGCCACTATTTTTCATAATTAATGCCACCTGGAGGAACTTGGGAAAATGCTTTACACGTGGATTCCAAATAAATTTGTATTTTTTTGTAAGATTGTCCCACTCAGTGCAGGCTTATGAACTTATTTTGTTGTGTTTGGAATATGGCTGCAACTAACAATTATTTCCACCATTAATTGATCAGTCGTTTGGGCTATAAAGTGTCAGAGAATGGTGTTTCCCAAAGTCCAAGATGTTGTCCTCTAATGTCTCAAAAATACTTCGTATACTGCAATAAAGGAGTAAAGAAACCAGAAGATATCAATAGTTCAAGAAACTGAAAAAAGAGGATTTGGGCTTTTTTTTCTTTCTTTAAAAAACTCAAACTGATTATTTGATTATCAAAACAGTTGCCGGCCTACATTATAATGTTTGTTATAGTATTTGACTTTTGTAAATAACTTTAATTCCACTTTGGGACATGATATTAAGTGTTTGTCACTTGAAAAGAAATTAGCAATAACTTATATCAAAAAACTATCAACAACTACAACTTCAGAACTGATAATCAAGAGGTCTGTAAAGATTTCTGTGACTTCTTGTGCGTGTTTTGTTTTTGTTTTATTTTTACAGCAAGGATAGAATGTCTTCTTCCATAAATGACCAGCTCTACGCTCAAATGGGAATGTCAAGGTGAAGCTGGCAGCCACGGTGCACGAACGTCAACAGGAATGAGGAAAGAGTGTGACAGGAAAGGATCCATTTGGCACGCAAAACAGTGGACGTCAGTGCAGCTTTTCCATGCTGGCATCACGAGAACAACCTGAAAACCTGGTGTGTACTCTGCTGGACAGGTAGGATGTGTGCTCATTTCATTAGCAAGCTGGCAGCGCTGGATTCTTTCACACTTTATGAACACTGACAAGTTTTATAGAGGAAACTTTCCCAGCTGAGTGCAGGCCTTGCAACATATTTCAAGTAGAAAAGAAGAATAGTTCTGTAAGCCTTGTAGAAGTTTGTAGAGGCACAGTGAAATATGAGTGACATATACGATAAAAATGAAACAGAGGATGATGAAAGCATCTAGCTGCTATCTCAATTGTTATCGCACTCATGGGAGTCCTACTTTGTTCTTTTTCTGGTGTTTTATTGTGAGTTCTTCTTGTTTCTACATCCAGACACATCACTTTTTGCTGGCGCACACACACACACACACACAATAAGCTACACTTATTATTAATCTGTCCAATTATTCTCTCACAGCCTAAAGCATTGTCCATGTGAGTGTATCTCAAAACTACACATGTGTGTAGTTTCTTCTGTCTTTGTCCGTCTGTTCATCTACTCACTGAGCCCCAGGGAACTTTAGCTGTCTGGTGCAACGCTCCCAGGGGGAGGTCTTTGGTGGCTGCGCCACTAGAGGGGGGTGATGTTGGCGGGGGTGAGGAAACCGGGGCACATTTCCTGTGGAAATGGGGTTATCACTTCACCAATTACTGGTGCAATTACAGTGGGAGGCCTGCAGAAGCCTGGGAACAAAGCCCATAGGCACGCAGATGGGCACTCATGTGGAGACGTGCACGGGAGCGCACACACAAAATCATTTCTGACACACAGTCCACATGCACACAGCAGTTATAAACTCTCACCGCCTCACTGTTTTCCTCTCTTGTGCCAAGATCGCACTGCTTTATGTCTTTCACAAAGACTGTCTGGCTGTGTTAGTGCAGGTGTTCTTGGTGCCTTAAACTCCTGCTGCGACGGAGTGTCAGAATGCAGAATGAGCAACCGCAGCGTTTGAAACTCTGACGTGCTTGTCTTTCTGTTGGGCCGTTGTGAGTTGTCACAGATGCAGAATTAATTGTCTGCTACCCTTCACAGGATACTGCTTGAATCTGGAATAACCAGTGTTGCAGTTTCTTCCTGACCACCAAGTCAGACTGGACCACTGGGCAGACATCTGCACTCTGGTGCTGACATCATCACTCATTCCATCACGATAACTTTCACTTGAATCACTGCGAACCATCTTAAAACCTGTCAGATTCATCACCTCCTGTTTGGAGTTCACTCTTTTTTTTTTTGTGGAACCAGACACTGTAAGAAAATATATGCACGGAAACGAACTCTCTTCTCATTTCTTTTTATTATTCCACGCAGACTTAAATCGTCTTACACATTCAAACACATGGACACACACACATACCGCAGCAGAATTAAAACCAAACACGCACTACGTCTGGACTGTGTCACTGACATCCAGACCCACGTGGACAGCTTGACCTCTGACCTCAGCGTGAGTGATTATTCATCATCATCACCGTCAGACTGTTCCGTTCTGGTCGCTACGCTGCTGCATACACACTGTAGAGTCTGACCTCTGCTTACTTCTAATCTAATTTGTTTTTCCACCTTCATATTCTGAGAGAAGGTTCGCTGAGAACACATTGTTTTCTTTGCCGTACATTCACACAGTTACTTGCATTCTGGTGTGGGGGGGCCGCCCAGCGCAGAGCAATGCTGCCGTAGCTGGTGAGTTGTCTCATCATGAGTTTTTAATGAAAAATGCAAAGAGGAAAGTCTGCCGAGGGCCCAGTTCCGGTTTTAACAACACTGGTTTCCTTAAACCAGCGGTCGGGATCGCACAGTGTCGTGGGATGATTTGCAGATATCAACAAAAAAGTGATTGGAAACAGTCAATTTTTGCCATAATCCTTTTAAAATTATAAATCTACAACAAATACATATACATGCACAAAAAGAAACGTCACCACTGTTTCAGTTTTCTCTCTCTCCAACACATTTGTGCAGTAGTTACAAAACCTTCCTAAAAATCTAGGTGCTGCCGTGACATATTTTGCAGCCCCAGTGGCCTAATGGATAAGGCACTGGCCTCCTAAGCCAGGGATTGTGGGTTCGAGTCCCATCTGGGGTGTGAGCTGGTCCCTGAGTCCAGACACCAGAACACTTCCTTCACAAGTGTTGTTTTATCTTATCTCATCCTGCTGTGGTATGTCTACTCACAGCTTATGCATAGAGATGACTCTGACTGAAGCGTTCTACCTAAAGCCTTGATTGAATTCTTTAAAACAACATTACTGTTGTTGGGCTGCTGTCTTATTGCTATGCCCTTGTATAGATAGGCTTATTAGTGCACATTTGTGGCTACGTGCATCGAGTCCCAACCAGATTTTTTTCCTCCTGTCACGTTTTTACTTCCTTTGTGAGGATTTTTCACTGCAATACGAAGTCCTGCACCTCGATGGAAACGGCACAACCATGACTACAAGTAGAGAGAGTTAAAAATTTTTTTTTTTGCGTTTTGCGCCGTTTTTATTGCCTTAATTGTTGAAATTGAAAATCAGAAGTTGAATTTCTTTGGTTATTTCTTCTTAAAAATTGAAAAAAATCCTACATCAACATGTACAATGATTTTCTGTGCCCAAATGTGTAACCAGTAATGGAAAATATGGCGACTTTCCACTCTGTATATAGTTCAGTGTTAGTGTTTTATTTTCCTTGTGTCTCCTGTCTGCTCTGATTAAACGCAGCATCCAGGTCCACACAGTTCAACCAAAAACTCTCTGAATTATTATCAGGTGTCTGTTGGTCGCAGCTGAGTCACTAATAGCTTCAAGGTTGTGCCGAGGACAGCAGAATTTTTGGATTTTTACAGAACTTGGCTATCGCAAACGATGTAATTTTTGCAGCATTTTAAATGAGACATGTAGAATGAAGTGATTTTGATGAAATATCACAGGAATATAAAGATTTGTTGAAGTTTTCTGACAGAGACGGAAATCACACGTTTAGTCAAGCATCCAGTAGAAGAGTTGGAAATCTGACATTTCTTTCTGTTTTTACAGTTTCTTCTTCTGATAATTGGCGTAGTTTTGGCGAGTATTTAAAGATAGAGAAAGATTTTAACACAAGGGTTTAACAGCCTTGCCTTAGTCAAGTACACTCATGTGTCTTCATATTACCACAGAGCTCCAGACTAACTATTTCACTGGTAGCACTGGTGGCACCAACTTTCTCATTTGGTCGCATCTTCCACCTTGTCACAGGCAAAAAATATGACTTCCTGAACATTTTCTAATTGATAGACTCTACAGTTTACCAATGTTCCCTGAACGCCCCACATAGCAGGCTGTGGTAGCTGCTGTTGGTTTCTGTGGTGTGCTCAGACAGGTATGCCACCAAAAATGACTTTAAAAAGAGTAAACCAGGGCATTTTATGGTCAGATATGTCCAAAACAAAACCAAGAGATTTTTTTTACATGAGCAGAAAAACCAGCACATGCAGGTGCGCTCCATTTTTCACAAGAAGATCAAATTTTTATGTGTAAATAGTGCAGTTCACCAAAGTTATTAAAGTACTGTTCTCCACCACTGAGGTTAACACAGCAGCTTCCTGTGCCGGTTACAGTGACACTAATACAGCTTCATGATCATCACACACTCACACCGATAGAACCACTTGAAATTTTAACTCAAACACTCTCAAAAAAGGTTGCAAGCCCTGTTCCAATGCACTTAATGCTTCTCAGATAAGATGATTTGTTGCACTCTGAGCAAAATCCTCCCTACACAATAACTACAGCCTCAAAAAAAACACAGCAGCATTGCAAGGATCAACCCAACTGTCTACCAAATTTAACTGCAAATCATACATACTGAACAAGAGTTTTCCACAAATAGCCCAACTAATATTTTGTGATTCCGATTTGTAATCCTACAACCAAACGCGTTAAAACAAGCGACAGCAGCACTGAGTCACTCTGACATGTGTGTGTGATGTTGCTGAGGACTTGAGGTTTATGACTGTGCAGTGGACTCATTCCAAGAGGAAACAATTGCCCTCGGTGACCTGGACTCGTGACAGATTCTGCAGAAAATCACTACCGTGTCTCTTTACAGACCGGTTACTACCCTCTGTTGCGTGAATTTAATATACGAGCTAAATCATGGCATAAGGGGCCCGTGATCGTCCACGCCCAGCCGAGTGAGAAATCGCTGCAGTCTTTAAATTATCTGTGCCTCCTACTTCTTGGCTCAGCCTCAAAGCATGTCAGACATATGGTTTGCTTCATGCACATTTGCTTTGGAGAAATGGGCAATAACGATAACTTTTCATTTCACAAATGGGCAGTCATGAAAAACTTGGCTGTCTGGCGCAGGTTATGGATAGTCCGTGAATTACAGTCCACTTCTTGCATTAAACTTAGGAAAGATCTCCGCTCTGAAGCGCAGGCCGGCCGATAAAACACACTATCTGCCACTTGACATCATCGCTATTTTTTAAACAGGAAAAGGAAGTCTGACTTCCAACCTTTTGTGGGACATGTCTGATCTTTCCATCACTGGCAAAGTAGAGGGAATCAAATTCTTGTGGTTTCTTATGCAGCTATGGGAACGTCGAACATCAAAGGTCAAGATCGGTTTTGCGCTGATGTACATGTCGCACTCATCTGAAGCTTCGCTGTGTTCTTGCTCATGTTTTCTTGCAGTCTTTTGTTTTAAAGAAATCTTACATTTAGAAGCTTTAAGTTTAAACTCTGCTCTTCGAGATTAAGATTCAAACCCCGTGTGACAACAAGGATCCAAACATCTGAAGTGCCTTTCAGCAACACTTTGAGTAGCTGACAGATGAAAAAAAAAAAAGGAGCACTTGGGACCACGAGACTGACACATCTCCTCCACAGACAAAAAGTCTTGAGATGAGAGATAACTTTAAGCTAAACACAAATATACAACAACTGCAAATAAACCTCCGAGTATCTGCAGCATCTACACACACCCTCGTGTCCCGCGTCTCCAGCTCGCCTGAAGATAATGAGGTAAACTAATCGCCAAAGTTTGTCTTTTGATCCCATCTGTCTCCGGCTTCCAGTTGGCCATCAAGTCAAGTGCGTCTTTGTGGATTAAACTCCCTGAAGTGAAAGGAATGCTGTGAGAAATATACGTCTGCTGGAAACAGAAACAACACCAGACACCCAAAATGAGGTTAGTGAAACTTTTCCTTATTTGTGACATAAATGATGAGTTTCCTCTTACAGCGTCAGCTCATTAAAAGATGCTCCCAACTTTTTCTGCTTTAGTTCGATTTCCAGCAAAAAGGAGAATTAATCCCTGGTCACTTGTCAACGAATTACAGGAGTAAGAAACTTTTCTCACGTCTGTTTTATTGAAAAGAAATGCTGATGCACAACAAGAGCCACGGAGTAGAGGGAAGAAGCTCAGCCCTAGATTAGGTCAGATTGGAGCAAATTAATACTTAAGGGAAATGGAAGAAATATGAAGCTCAGGGCTTTTTGCTTAATTACAGACTTGGGGCTAAAGATAGCCTCTGATATTAACACCAGAAGCCTCTCGAGGGTAAATTTACAGCATGTCCACTGTTGTCAGGGGTTGTTGTTGCCAAAGCAAGGGTGTAATTAGACTCTTTTCCCTGCGTCTGTCCAGAAAGAGGAGAAAACCCTCAAGCACAGTTTTTTATGTCTTAGTAAGGACCTAAAGTTTGATTGCAAGAACAAAGTTTAAAGAGCAGAGGAAAGATAAAGTAAAGTCCAAGAACCTGGGTTACAGCTGTACTTTGCATTTTGCCAAATTAGTCTGCAAACAACGAGCAAAAATAAGGATTTCTTCCAGAGAAAAAGGTCGCCTTAGCCGAGTCTTTTCTGAAGTGTGGGACGGCCGTTTGACTTCAGTAGTGACGAGCAACAGTGTCCCTTCACCGTTGGGGACCGGTTCCATTAAAATTAATAATAGAGAATATCCTTATTCTGTGCCAGATAATCGTCCCAGTGAAATCCACATCTCAGCAACATCAGCTCAGCCCAGAGCCTGGAAAGCACTGGCCTAGATAGAAACGGATCTGAAAGAATAAATGAATAATGAAATATCGCTTGATTTTTTAATATCACTCTGAAGGCTTTTGTGCTTTATTAGTACACAGAGGAACGAGAAAGGTGAGAGCGAGGAGGAAGACGTACGGCGGGCACAAGAACACATACATACATATACATATACGTACAGGAACCAGATTGCATCGTAACTTGCCAACTCAACATCGGAATAAAATCCAACTGCTGCTTGTCGTCAACCATTTATCTGTTAAGGCTTTACGGAAGAACACAGTTTCATGTGTCATCATAAATACAGCACGATCACAGCAGCCAAACCACACAGACTTAATGCTGTGTTACTGAGATGGTGGACGGACGAAATATTCTACGAGGGGGTTTTGCTCAAGCCTCTGAACCACAAAACTCACCAGCAAGTTTGAAAGGGATGTTATCTTCTTTTTTTAAAAAACAGTTGCACTATTTATCAGGGACGGAAGCTGTGAAACCAGAAAGAATCATCTGTTTTTCAACCTTCTTCTGGTCCTTGAACAAGTTATGTGTGGTGTGTGGTTGTGATGGAAAATTAACCAAATTTAATATAAAATCATGACAGTTTATCAACACCACTTTATTCTACATGTCCTATTTTAAAATGCCCAAAACAAACTGTTTGCAAACATAACATTTTGAAAAAAAATTTGCAATGTCCAGTTCAACCAAGAAGTCATGAGTGACTCAGCTGAGGTCAACGATCACATGACCTGTGTAAGTATGGACGCAAATAAAAATGCAAGAAGTGTAACTTCCATTTTTTTCCTCTGTCATGATTTATGGCATCAGAACTGAGTCATATTACACATTCCTGAGTTCTCTCTGCTTCTAGTCATGGTTGTATTGTTTCCATAGAGGTGCAGGACTTTATATTGGAGTGAAAAATGAGTCCACACTGATTAAAAATGTGAAAAATGGCCAGAAATGTCTTTTACTACTATGCCCAAAATGCAAGCTATATTTATGAAACTCCAAGCAACAAAGGGTGTGCTGCTTATTTGCTACTGACAATTATTTCCTCTTTCCTCCGGTTCTTTAATAAACCATAATTTTACATAGAATTTCACAGTGAAAGTGTTTTGGTAGAAGAACCTAAGGTTTTATTTTAACGGGCCAAAAAACAGCTGGAAACATCTGCAAATTCAAATAAAATCCACACGGAGCTGTGAACTGACTTTTAACAGCAAGTTTAAAACCAATAAACTATCTTGTTAAGGCTGATATGTTTAAGGTAGCCTGAACGTTTGCTTTTTTACAACCTATCTGCGTTCATTTGAGGCCAGCAGCAGTGAAAACGAGCAGCTGGTTTGTGTGTCTCTGAGACAACCCGACTACATAACGTCCTTCCTCCTTATCAAAATCAGCTCGTATGTGTTTTGCATGGAAGCAGCTGCTTGTATTTCACCGGTGGGCACCACCTTGGCTTTGTCCTTCATACAAATCATGCAAGAAAAAAATGAAAATACTTCAAGACATATTGCAACTGCAGCTTTTTAATTGTGCAGCACTTCTTTTTTTTTTCTCCCCTGAAGAAACTTAAATTGAATTTTACAAACGAGCACATGAACAAACATGCATCTGGACACTGATGAACTAATCTAGCGTGCATAATAAGCAAGCAATTTGCATGCTAATAGCGCGCAATTGAAAACGACTCATTACATTTACATTACAATTTTGGCGTTTGTCCAGAAGGAAGCAGCGGGACGAGTTTAAACGCCCGGGTTGCAACCATCGCAAGCAATCAGCGGTGTGGAGGTGAAATATCAAAGCCGCTGTCTCCATTCACACCAAACAAACTCACATTTAATTCCTCTATTCTCTGGTGACTGATTAACATTAAATGTCTATGGCCGACCGATTCATTGAAGTGAATGTGGCATGAATAAAACATGACTCAGCCTCTTTGTGAGTTAATAGATTCAAACTGAGTTAATAAACCAGCCACGGCTCCTCGGAGGCGTTTATGGAGTTTTGCGGCGTGACTGTGGTGAAGAGTCTTTATATTCCTATGTGACAGTTTGAAGAGTGTTTGCATGCATCTGGTCAGGTATGTGCAGCTCGTCTTGATTGCATTTTTAGCATGCTTTATGTGTGTGTGTGTGTAGCTGCAGTTTCCCTACACGGTCTTGTCTTTGTGTTGCTAAATTCAGGTATAAAATAGTCGTGTATGCGCTCCTTATCCAGAGTGATTAGTTCATCAGTTCACCAAAATGTTTGGCAAGAAAACGTCCCTTCTGTGTGTGTGTTCAGCAGAGATATGGTATCTCTAACTGCCATCTATCACCAAGAAAATCACACCAGCATTCAGTGACCGGCTGGGATAATGGACTCATTACGCTCTAGCATTAGCCCAGAGGTTTGAGCGAATGACCGGGATAATTTAGTCATTAAGCGGTAGGTTGGGGGTTTAGGAGGCAATCAGGAATGTATTTAAGTATTTAAGGCTGAGGTTTTTTTCAGACATAAGAAGGTGTCTGGTCAGTCAGTCTGATTACACTTCACCAATCAGAGCAAATCTCTCCGACAGGGAAGGGACCTCCCTCTATGCCAGGAACACAGTCCTTAAAAGTCCCATGTGGTGAAAATCCATTTTTATTGTGTACCGTTGAGAATAAGCAGCTGCCTCTTACTGCACCGGGTTTATTGACTTTCTCGAGCTGCTAACTGTAAAAGGTCTTAAAGCTCATCAAATGTTCTGCTGTCGGCTGCAGGAGTGAACACAAGAGTCTTCATGCACTCCTGGCATCTGAGGAACCGTACATCTATTGGGTTAATTATATTTTAACAACAACAGGAAAACTCTTAGTGGTAGCATGTTGTGTGACGAATGTGGCTAACGCTACCGTTAGCTGTGATCATGTGCTCAAAGGTCAGAGCTCTGTGGACGAACATTCAACAAGCTTTAATTTGAAACCAGTAAACAAGGATTGAGTAGGTTACTGTGTTTTCATCTCGCCTCTTGTGCTTCAGTTCAACCTGAATGTAAATGCTGCTCACATCTGTTCGCTTCTCTCCTGCTCTCTGTGCTCACTATACTGAACTTTAATACAGCAGAGTTACCAAAACATTTCTCATTTACATGTTTTTCTGCTGCTCTGCATCACTCCAACACTAACTTTTGAACCACAACGCTGTCTGATAAACTAATCATTCACGTAACATCATAAAAACAATAGTTGGGCTTTGATTCAGCTACATTACCAGCAAAGTGACTGCTCAGAGAGAAAGTTTGGAGCAATATCATGACTTGTGAAGCCCCAGTGGCCTAATGGATAAGGCACTGGCCTCCTAAGCCAGGGATTGTGGGTTCGAGTCCCATCTGGGGTGTGTGCTGGTCTCTCAA
>NW_007581455.1:0-23815 GCF_000690725.1 Stegastes partitus | reverse complement strand
TGAGCAGCACAAAATTATGACGTACCTACAGCTGTTTGTAGGAGTTTCCCTCAGAATTCCTAAAAGATCTAAACGATATGACAGCAGCAGGATCCATAGGAGCGTCTGCAGATTTATGAAAATAGAACAACATAAGTAGCTGCATAAATTATAAATGATCCCTGACATGAAGACAAGACTGATCAAGGTCACATAGCAGGATACACTGAGTACTTTGTTTTTACCTTCGATGGGTGAGCTGTGAGACATGGTTTATCAGCTGCAGTTAAATCATTTGTTTTACAGCAGATTCAGATTTAGTCTTGTGTTAGTGCATTATTGTGTCTTACACATATAAACTTGCATGTGTGACAAATATCGTGCATACTATGCCTCTCCAAGTCGCTTTTGTTGGCCGCTAGGAACATTATTTAGAACTGACTCCTAAATGAATGGCAGAATGCTGTCACTTTAGGAGACTAATGAGGCCAGAAATGTTTCATATCCTGTGTCTGAAAGAGACTCTCGTTCCTTGTTCTAGGCTGGATTTGAGTTGGTGTCAGTGGACGGAGTCTCTCTACGCGGAGTTACTCATCAGCACGCTGTCGATGTCATCCGAAAAGCCTTCAGCAACAAGGCCAAAGACCCCATGGTGTTTGCAGTCAAAGTCCCCAAAAACCTTTGAAAGGAGATTGTGGATTTAGTAAACGCCCAGCGAACACTGAGACAGGAGAGCTTGAAGCAGCCCACACATTCTGCTGATGTCAGGTATGTAATTTTGCCATTCACGTTAAAGCTGACATGGACGCTGTGGACTGTCGGCAACGAGCTGAGCTGAAAAACAATAACAGCCTTGCAGATCACGGGACTTTGGGACTGAATATATAAGAGAATATGACTATTGTTACACAAAAAACGCAGCAAAAGACATTTACAGTAAATGAAAGTTTCACATGAAACATGGTGCTCCTGAAGCCTTAATGTGTCCCTTCACCACAGCCAGGAGCCAGTGCCTGCAAAGAACACAGAAGTTTCTTTTCTATCTCGTACCAACTTGTATTAGTGTATAAAACTCCTGGAATGGCTCAAAAGTGGAAGTTTATGCTCCAGAATTTTAATATGTGCCGGATGACAACCTGCAGACTGTAACCTGAGTGCCTTTAAAAGCCCTGAGGCAGGGTTCTCGAACTCCGGTCCTCGAGGGCCGCAATCCTGCATGTTTTAGATGTTTCCTCCTTCCAACACACCTGATTCAAATGATCAGCTCATCATCAAGCTCTGCAGAAGCCTGATAACGATCCTGATCATTTGAATCAGGTGTGTTGGAAGAGGGAAACATCTAAAACTTGCAGGATTGCGGCCCTCGAGGACCGGAGTTCGAGACCCCTGCCCTGAGGAATGAAATAAGTGTTAATTTGGCTTGAAATCATTTTTTTGACCTGAAGAGGGCAGACATGAGCCATTTAGCGATTTCTCTGATGTGAACAGCAGGTAATGTACCAGAGAATTAATTAACCAGGCCATTGGTGAGAATTACAAGCTGCATGTAACAGTCATGTGTACCAAACAAAAATATACAAAACATTGTGGGTCATAAATCATCAGGGACCTTCTGCTCGACCATCTCGGATATTTAACATGGTGATATAGCTCAATCTGTCAAATACTTTGAGATTATTGAAAAAAAAACAGGCTTTTATCTTTAATAGCTCCTGAGATATTGTGGTTCAAACAGCCTCAACAGCATAAAAAGAGAATTTGATATATCAAGCTAAAACTTTGGAAAGAACTTTAGAGATATTCATAAATTTTGGGAAAATCAGAGCTGGTCGAGCAGAAATTGTTCTAAAAACGTGCTGATTTCTAATAGAACGACTCTTGTGCAGAAACTTGAGAGAATACATCTGTAAGACTTTCTGAATTGTTCAAAAGAAAATAATACAAACCGACACAGCTGTTAAATTTTGTCTTTTTTTTAATTAAAACCATAGTGGGTTCGTTCAAGAAATGTACAGCATGAAAATATACATTTAATGTCTTCATACAAATATTGTGGATTATAAAATTATACTGAGGAACCAGAACAAACATCCACACAAACGTTAATATACAGGCGTCGTATCTGTAGGAGCAAAATATAATGTGCGCGACATTGCTTTGGTCTATTCACAGTGGCTATGTTTGTATTTTTTTTTTGAGATGGACAGACATCTCCGGAAGAAAACCTTTATCGCGTGTGTTGGATGAGGCTTATTTACAGATGACAGTGAGTCAATCAGCAGTAATATAGGAACAAAAAGTGTCGTGTTCTGTCGTACAGGGAAGCAAATATACACGAAACAGGTTCTGTACGTTAAAGGTCAGTGGAGTAGTTTTACACCAAAACATCATTCAGTGCACGAGCTCCCCGTTTCTCAGTGATGTAATGCACAAACCTTAATAAAGCGTTGCCCACACACAGCAATCAACCGGCTACCAGCTCTTGGAGAGAGAAGTAGGAAAGTGTTTTGTCTGATTAGCAGATAAAAAAAAAAGCAATCGTGGGTGTGCTTTAGTGCTGTGACACACTCTTAACTGTATTTGTTTTGCGTGGAAAAAAAAAATCCATGACTTAAAACCCATTCGGTGCAGGTGATATGAGGACATACGATGTACTGCGAGACAATACGCATCTGTCAGCCTTTAGATTAGGTCAAACTGTGACTGCTGTACCTTTAAACCTGCAGTACGGAACTTTTGTCTCCCCCTTCTGGTAATAACGGTACATGAACACGCCGTCGATCACTTTCTGATTTAGACAGTTTTGTTTTAAATCAGGGACATCAGAAACTTTTCTATGACTCTAGGTAGTTTTTTTTGTCATAATTCTAGTTGCTGTGGCTGATTCTGTCTCTGCAGTTTAGTAAAATGCATCGCTAATGATGCACAAACATGTCGCCGGATTTAAAACTCCATTATACTGCGAAATACCGAGAGATTTACCTGGCGCTGATTGGCTCAATCAGAATTGTGTGAATGTAACGGATATTCATTTATATGTAAAAGTCCTGCAGTCTTACTTTGGGTTTGTGAGGCCAGAAAGAACTCTGCTGTAAATTGGTCCAAAAACTGCACTGTTATTCCAGGAGGAAACATTTTTGCTCTTTCTTTTGCACCGCTGCATGTTCAGACGACTCAGAAAGCCAAATGAGCCTCAAACTGTCGTGTAATGTTAAGGAAAGACAGTGCTGCACATCTATGGAAGGTCAACATGATAAAGTAGCTTCATTTTTTTTTTAGGTATTATATTTGCTGGAGTAGCCAAAAACTTCTCAAAAGGTCACAATTTTTTGAAGGCTGCATTCCCTCACCATATACTTACCTTCTGATCCATGTAAACAGGTCATGTGTTGGTCCAGTCCTGTTTAAGGAAACACTGATGTGACATTTTACATGATGCATTTCTTGCTCGTTGCTCATTTTGAAGAGCCGAACTCAAACAGCATCCAGCTGCAGCTGGTTATATGGTTACTGTTCAGACTGGGGCTGCTGCAGTTCAGTCTGTGGTGCTGTGGATGAGTCCAGCTGTTACTGCTTGAACCTGTGGTGCTTCTGTGACAGATGTGTTTATTTGGGAGTTCAGCAGCTCTCAGCCAGGACACTGCCGCTGCATGTAGTCAGTGTTACTGCCATTTAAAATGAATAGCACAATGACATCTGTGTCATTCCAAGGCTGCTGTCAAGACAGCTGCTGAACCAGTTCCTCTAGTTTTGTCTTTATGCAACAGGCTTGTGCCTGACAGACACAGCTGAGGGTGAACTGACTCTCTCTATAGACTGCATGGTTCTGTATCATAGTGCAGCTCACACAGTTATGACTTTGTATGACATTGCCACTGTATGAGCTGCATTATCATACAGCATCATGCAGCCTGTAGACTCTATAGCGTGTTAGTTCACCCTCAGCTGTGTCTGCTAGGCACAAATCTGCACCATTGCATAATGACAAAACTACAGGAGCTGGTTCAGCAGCTTTCACTGACTAGACAAACTTGGGATGACACAGCTGTTCCCACAGTTATGACTGCAACATACTTGTTTTTAATAGCTTTAACACTGACTACATGCAGCAGCAGCAGTAGTGTGTGTGTGTGTGCAGCGATAGTTTCACTGGCTGAGCGCTGTAGTGAAGCTGCTGAACTCCTAAATAAACAAACAAGCACATCTGTCAGAGAAGGACAGCAGGTTCAGATAGTAACAGCTGGACTCATCCGCAGATTGAACCGCAGCAGCAGCCAAACATACATCCAGGCAGAGCAGCTGCAGCTGTGCTCGCGACCAGCAGCTGGAAACCATAAAATGAATAACGAGCGATAAATGCATCCAGTCTCACATCATCTCTCACTTCGTTTCAATAAACTGGCAGCATGTTATAACTGGTCCAACATACCAATATTCACATTGATCAGAAGGAATGTAAAGTATACTGCAAGGTCACACACACAAAAAAACACATTAACTCATCTTTATAGAAGAATAAACACCTCTCATTTTCCCAGTTGGCCTTTTTTCACACAAGACATTAAAAGAAGGAAAAGCACAGTTGTGAATAATTCAGGTAATGATGGCTAATTTCCTTTTGAGCTGATTTGCTTCCCCGCTTAACTAGCTCTAATATAACAGCCGCTCAGCAGTTTCCACACAACACTGACGGGTGTAGTGCAGAAAAATGTGTGACACTTTGTACTGCAGCATTCTTAGCTGAACGTATGAACCCTGTTTTCCTTCCACCACTATACGGTGCGTAAAAACACATTTAACAATGTTAAACAACAATATATGCAGCAATTTAGCCAAAATGACTGTTATTATTTGCACCTGTGCTTTTCAAAGTCAAATGTCTCATGTGAAAAAGGCCTGCAGATTATTTACTCTCCTAATAGCCAGGAAATTGAAATTAAACTGCTCCTACTTTGCAGGAGAATTGATTTAATCTGGCCTTGACACATTTGTTTTAAAAGTGGTGCAGAAACTTGTGAGAGTCAAAAGCTGATGTGTGCGCTGGATATAAGAGGTTTAATTACTGTGCATTAAACAGCACAGATATTATTTCTACCCTTGTCTTCATTGAGAGATCTGGAAAATGACAATTTAAAGGTGTAGAACGGTTGTTGATTGAGCATATTTAGATCATGAACACCAGGCTTTTCGTCAGCGCACACAATATAAACAGCTAGTGGACCACAAGAAGATATTTGTTGAATTTCACAAAAATCTGATTAGATTAGAATCGCATACTTCCCCTTTAAGGAGGTTTAAAGTTTGTGGAATTGGACCTGAGTTAGAGTCCTGAAACATCTCATTTGTTCCATGATAAGGTTGAAAAATTCATCTTTTAGGAAGATGTCCCAACTTACAAATGTATCTTGTTACTCCTGTTAAGTAAGAAGGAGAAACATTTACAGTTTACTTGTTGGTCATGATGCGATTTACACAAAGGCTCAAGTACGTAGCCGCTGCCATCAGCACTTCACTCTGATTCACTCACTCTGATCGTGACATGCTGAATGTGTTGTATCCCACATTTGCTGTCGATCGACAACAGCGTGGGCTCCGTCCAGATTACCAGGACTAATGAGACCTGACTGCTAACAGAGTGGGAGTGCAGCGCCAAAGCCAGCAGGGACGGTCGAGTCATAACAGAGGATAGCAAAAGGTTGGGAGAAATTACTCACACACAGCAAATCTCCTACGAACTTCTAAAACTGTGAAAGAGGAGCAGGACTCTGACGTGTAGTCGGTGCCAACACTAATGGAGACATTAGCAGAGGACTGAGGCGACCTGCTGACAGCTAACAGAGGTCAACAGCTTTCAAATGAGACTCTTGGACCAGACCGATGAGGCAGAACTAATGTGGCTGCACGTTTTGATATTTTGAGACTTCAACAAACAGACCATTTCCGTCGGGACAACACGAGATCACATCTGTGACGCGTAGGAGAAACATTGAGCTGACAGTAGTGCAAATTAAAAATAAAAAAAAATGGACAGAAGAGGATCAGATTTCTGTCGCCGCGATCTCATCAAAGTTGATCTCGTTACCGCTGCCCTCGTCGTCCTCTCTGCTCTCCAGTTCCAGACTGAGCTCCTGCAGAAGCTGCTCCAGCTCTCGGTTTCTGCGATACATCTGCACATAGTTCTGCTGCAGCTGCTTCTGGTAGCGGATCACTTTGTCCTTCTCCTCCTGCCAAATCTTTCGCTCCTCCTCGAAGCTTCCCGTTTGCTGCTCGGCCCTCTGACGCTCGAAGGCCAACTCGGACCTCATCCTGTCCATCTGCACCTTCATGTTCTGCAGGGCTTCAGAGCTGCTCTGCCGCTGGGCCTTGGCCTCATCGCTCTCGTAGGCCAGCAGGTGTTCCTCGGCTTCCTGGAACACCTGACACTGTCTGTTTCCTGGCCCCTGATTGGCCAGAGCCTCTCTGAGATGAGCCAGCTCTCCCTCCAGACGCGCCACCTTTTCTCTGAGCAGCTCCGCCTCACTCTTGCGACGCTGGAGCTCGTTTTCGCACACCTCCAGCTCCAGGGTCCGTGTTCGGGTTGTGCCATGGGCCTCCTGGAGCTGCACCTGGGTGTTGGTCAGCTCGCCGCGAGTCTCTCTGAGTTGACCTCGCAGCGACACGATCTCCCCAACACGCTGAGCCAACTCACCCTGCACCTCCTTCAGCTGCTGTTTCAGCAACGAGATCTCCCCCGACTTCTGACACACCTGAGGGGAGAGAATCATTCAGGATGGATGTTCAGTTTGAGGGAGCAAAGATATGAATAACACAGCGTAAGCACAGCACAAGAATAGCTGTAAGTCCACATTTCATACCTTTCTTCCTGTATCTTGTTTAGTATGTGAAGAAGGAATTACTTTATCTTTGAGAACGGTGCATGTAAGCTTCTTCAACACAAAAGTGAGGGATTCATGATCATGGTATACTAACACTAGGACACGTGCCACCACAATGTCCAATTATTTTCCATCTTTGTCAGCAACAACTCAGAAACTTGTCCAAATTCCAGACAGGCTTTGTATTGTGAAAACTTGTTTTTTCTTTTTTTTTTTTACTTCATTTGTTGACTCTTTCTGGTTGTGGTAAAGCTCAACCTGTGTGTCTAGCTGTGGAGACTGTTTCAGATCCAAAGATAAGCATAAAAATCAAATACAACTCTTGTTCAAAGAGGCTGAAGTACACGATGCGATCAAAAACTTGGTGGTGGTCATGATCACGCACATGCAACCTTTGCAGCAACAAACAAACGTCACTGGTGATAATAATTCGGTCTGCAGCTACAAACCAGGAGACCAAACAACAGCTTTCATAATGGAAGTGTCTCCAACACCGCAGAAGGCACATCAGGTCAGGAGCACCAGGAGCATGTTCACGAGGTTGTGCACTAAGAATTCGTCCCCCAGGGTTGGACTATAATTGGAGAACCTTTTTAGCCACATGAACCCAACCGTCATACTCCACCTGTACTACTCGCCACATTTGAATCCCTGCGACATCTTTTTCTTCCCCAAAACGAAATCTAAGCAGATGTTTACACAACAGGAGCGTTACAAGTATGGCATTAGCTCTGCATCAATCCACAGATAGAACGCATTGACAAAGTTGGAATCCAAATTTAAATCAGGTGCTGATTTTGCTTTTTGTAAACACAGTCACATAACAGTCACACCTCGTAGAAATGCTTCACGGCTTAATTATCTAAAAATAGCAGAGACAGAGTCAATTTTACAAAGTGCCTCGAAAGACTGTGTCTCCTGCAACACTCACAACACTCCCTGGAAGTCCCATTATGTAAAGCATGTCAAGCACCATCTGCGACTCACACTGAATTTCTTAAACTTTGTCAGAACGGTGACCCTTTAGCTTGACATTAATTTTGGGGAAGAGGAAGCAGTGCAGGTTGGGAGTGATGATGGTGTTTTTGTAACCAAAAAAACAAAACTGTGCATATTCACTGCACTGAGACACATTGCACTGGAACATCCACATACCATGACATCACGGTTCACGTTGTTTGCACCAAATGTTTTTCTGCAAACACCTCAGGACTTTACAGTCAAACTCTGCCTTGACTGTCCAACCCTGGGGGACAAATTCCCAGTGCACAAACATGTGAATGTTGAAGAAAACAGCTCCTGGAAGACCCACTTCAAGTTATTGGTGACGTTCCTCCACATGACAGTCGGATCATCCCATCTATCCATTATCTATACACTGCTTAATCCTCACTAGGGTCGCTGACTTAGGACGAAGGCAGGGGACACCCTGGACAGGTCACCAGTCTATCACAGGGCTACACTTAGAGACAAGCACACTCACATTCACACCTATGGACTTATTTAGAATCACCAATTAACCTCAACATGTTTTTGGACTGTGGGAGGAAGCCGGAGAGAACCCACGCTGCACGGGGAGAACATGCAAACTCCACACAGAAAGATCCCAGGTGTCCTCACCGGGACATGAACCGGCGACCTTCTGGCTGTGAGGCAACGGTTCTAACCACTGAGACACCTTGCAGCCCACAGTCAGATCATCAAACAGCTTATTGATCTGTGTCTTGTGCTGGTGAAGACACAGAGGCATCCTGTCGTGTTGGTCTGCATGACTATCTGATTTTACCAGCTGCAACAATGTGACGAAGGCCCCAAAATCTTCATCTACACTTGAACGTTTCTACATTCTGTATCAAAAGACAAAGTAGGAATTGAACTGCACTAAACTTAAAATCCCTTTTCAATACTGATTGTTTACACTAAGTAATTAAGCGCATCCATTAACACATAATAGACAAGTTGCCACGGTCGGCTTGATTCTCTAAAATAAAAGTTATGCTGTAATTTGCACAGTCTGAACAATACTGACTTTAGTGGAGGATAAGAAACTGTAAAATCAATGCAGATAGCACAGCGATAAACTTAACAGCCCAAACCTTTTCCCTTTATTGTGCTCATTACTCGCTGAATAAAATTTCAGTGTCCCTGAGCTGAACACAGCAGTCGGTTGAAGAAAACGCCCGCTCACCTCCCACTTGGTCTCCTCCAGTCGAGGCCCCAGCTGGATCTTCTCATGCTCGTAGGAGGTGCAGCGCTCCTCCAGCTGCTCCCTCTCCTTCAGAAGCTGAGCAAAGTCCTCCTGCAGCTTCTTCTTCTCCTGCTGGAGCTGGTAAACCTGCAGCCACGGCACCAGAAATAGCGTTTTAAAAAAAGGAACGCACATGCAGATTCACTCACGATGGAGCTTATGTGACTCATGTACCCTTCGGAAAAATGATGGCAATGACAGCTGTGGAGTGGAGTCAACAAAGACTAGTTTAGCTGCACAGCGGAATGCGCAGCTGATGATTGTATCGTAAAGGTTGGGTACAAACTGAACAGATAACAAAGAGGCATCAAAATGTGCATAAGTCTTAGCTTAAATTGCTTTTAAATCTTACAAGAGAAAAAAAAAACACATCTATTTCTTGTTGCTAAAAGTTGCAGATTTTGCCACTACAAGCCTGAAATACAGTCAAGTGTATTGAATTAAAATACCCGGTTTTCACAAGGAGTTTGTCCTTAAACACTCAATTTGGAAAAGAATAAATTCCCTCCCCAAGCTGCACTGAGGATCAGGTCCGTCTTCCAGGACGGGATGCAGAGACGTGACAGATTTATAAGATTAACAACTGACATGAAATTATAAAATGTAAACATTTCAACAATATAGGAGGACGTCAACCAACCTCTACACGTCGGTGAATATAACTTCTTATCTGTTGTATTTTGTATTTTACGATTCTGCTTCTTTGAGGACCAGGTGGTTAAAGTTGCTACATCAATCCTGCTTAATCAATGCATGAATCAGTCAATAAACTGTATTATAGTGTGACAGACACAGGACACATATTCACTTTAAATTAAAAGATTTTTCTGGTTATACTGACTTACTTTATGGACTTTTACAGTGTGGTATTAGTACTTTAAGTAAAAGATAGAGTACTTCCGCCACTACTGACCATCTGTCAATTAAGGTAAGCAAACATTTAAGGTCACGAGACAATCACCTGCTAATCGAGCAGCTCCGAGTACGTTGACTGATAATGATGCTAGACTCACTATTTATTAAGACCAATGCAGCTGTCATGGTCGTGTAGATGAATAGTGACAGATATACACTGTTTATTTGAAGGTAGCCCGATTAAGGAACCGATAAGCAGAATCATGGAACTCATTCTCTTTGCCTGACCCAATTTATTTTCCACCAAAAAGTGACTTTAATGGTTTGATGCTTCCAAAAGTGAATTTTTGATCCTGGAAGCAACAGGTGACAAAACAGTCCCACCACTGAGTTCTTTAATTGTTATTGTGGAGCTTTTAGTCACATCATATGATCTTTCTCATGAGGGGAAGTGTGTCCAGTTGTTGTAGAATCCTAGATGTCCAAATTTCCATTTTTTTGATGACATAAACAACTTCTGGTCGGCTGCTAACTGACCTTGTGTTGAGACGGTTTAGCCAATAACTTACACTTCATTTGCAGAGCTGATTTTCTAACCAGCAGCTGCTGAAATGTAGAAAAATGAAGCTTTTTGTCAGAGTTTCTGACCTGCAGCTGAAGCACCTGCTGAGCGCGCTGGGCCTTCTGGGAGGCGACCTGCATCCTGGTGGCACAGCCCTGCCTCAGCTCCTCCAGCTCCAGCTCGAAGCGCTTCTGCTTCTCCTCATAAACCTGCAGGACAAGACGGACCAGCGGGAGGCAAAGAGGTCAGAGTGCAAATCTGATTTGATTATTAAAAGATCAGTCTTTCACCCACCTGACAAATCGCAGCTTCGTTCTCGTCCAGGTTGTCTCTGAGCTGCTGCAGCTCCAGATCTCTCTCTCTCAGTTTGTCCTCCAGGTCCCTCACCACACCTTCATAACCCTCCACTGGTCCAGGAGAGCGACCGCTGGAGCCGCTGTCCGACAGAGGCTGCCCCCGGCCGCTTAGCGACCCGGAGCCAGTGCTCTTACTGGAGGATGATCGGCCACTGTCAGAGTTGGAGTGTCCATGCGCGCTGACCGGCGGAGCGCTCTTCATGGGCTCCAGGTGGCCGGCCGAGGCCTCACCGGACGCCAGGCCGTAGCCGGCGTTGTTGTAAGGCGGCAGGCTTGACAGCGAGTTGCGGCCCGAGTCGGACAGTGAGCAGGACTGACTGCTGCCGCCGACGTTCCGGCCGCCACTGTAGGAGCTGCGCTTCTCAGAGCAGGAGGGCGACACCTCTCTGTGGGTGGGGCTCAGCAGGTTCAGGTTGTTTTGGCTTTCTGGTGCGTTGGCACAATGGCGAGGAGACAGATATTGCATCGAGGTGCGGCTCTTGGGAATGACGGGTTTGAAGGCAGTGGGCCGCAGCACTGTTTTCTCCATGTTCTAGTGGAGGAAGAAACATGGGATGAATGTAGAAAGGCAAGCAAGAATCAACAACACGTACATCTAAACACTAGAGTTACAACAATCAGAACAGTTCATGGTGATGATGTAAACTTTATGTCGAGCATCAGAGATTTTAACAAACCAAACTCCAACTTTAAAGATGATAAGTCGCTTAGACGCTGAGAAATACAAAGGTGGTCTTTCATCGACAGCTGAGCAGATCTTCTGTGGATGAAGATGATGTGATATATGACTGAAAGTAAGGATCAACTGATGACTAGTCTGGCCTGTTTTTTTTCTCTTCAAATTATTAGCAGGTTCTCTGTGTTTTTTGATCTTGTCTCATTTTTACTCACTGTGTTCTTACTGCTATATAAAATCCTGAACCTCTATGCAAACAGGACAACCACTACTGTAAGTAGAGAAAACTCAGAAATGTCTTCTGTGTAAAATAACAAAGTTATAATGCCATTGATCATACAAAAAGACAACACAAAGACTAAAGTTGAATTTCTGTCTTATTCTTCTTTCTTTCTTCTTTTATTGTTCTTTTTTTTCATTCTTACTAAACTGAAAAAAAAATGGAATAAACAAGTGCAACATTTTTCTAAGTGTTATCAGGTGTCTACAAGCTGTAGATAATTTGCTTTTTACATTTTAATTTGTTTCCACACTTGTCTCCTATCTGCTTTGTGTAAACACATCCTGCAGTTCAACCACAAAGTCTTGTCATGTGACTTTTGGTTGTAGCCAAGTCACTAACAGTTTGACAGTTTCTACAGAGTCTGGTTTTAGCAAATGTTGTATTATGGAACTATTTTTAAACGAGACATGTGGAATGAAGAGATTTCAATGAAGTATAGGCTTAGATTTACTCACTCACTAGATGAGTTGTTCAAGGACCATTGGCAAGTTCAAAATTTGAGGAATATCTTTGTTTTTACAGTTTCTGGCTCTGTGAAATAATGTTATTTTGTTGACCATTCTCTTGACAACATGCCTTTCAAATACACCGATGCCCTAAGGTTCAGAGATTTAAAAGTAATTATTTTTTAAATGTGTTATTTTGGCTCTATACATGTTGAAAAGCTCGCTTTTAAATAACATAAATAAACAAAGACATTTCCATTAAGTTTCATGCTTGAACTTGTGTTATTTGACATTTTTCCACTTAGATTTTTACTGCAAATGTATGTTTGTTTACTCGATTACAGTCATTGGTGTCGGCTCTAAAAGAAAACCACATTCATTCATCCATCCCTAATCGAAAATTCAACGGCAACTAAATGGACCTTGAAGAGTGTTGACTAAAATGAGAACATCTCTGGTTAAATAAACACTGAACACTGGGATTCCTTGATGGCATCATCTGATATCTGCACCCTTATCTGATTGTTTTATACTCTGGATGTGAACTGATGCTCCAATGGAAAATCACCGTGACCGTGTTAATACACTCAAAGACTCACCTTCTCCAGTTTTCCTGACACTGGGATCAGTTTTGGAGGAGGCCCCCCCAGGTTTCCATTCAACCCTGATCCGTCTTTGACCTCATCTGCGTCACTTCCTGGACTGCCCGGTGTCACGTGGTTATCGTTCCAGTCGCCTACGTAGTCCTCGTTCACGTACGTGTAGTTCCCGTTGCCGCCCTCCTTCTCCAGCCCTCTGCTGGTTGTGGAGCTCTGCTTCTTCAGCGGAGGGACGCTCTGCAGCAGCGGGTCCTGGGGCGACTCGGGGCCCAGGCAGGAAGCTCCCGGCGTGGGCCGTCGGCCTCTGGCTCCCAGCTCCACGCCGGAGCGGTGGTCCTGGTAGGGGCCGGGCCGGGCGCTGATGAGGCTGCTGACAGAGCCCATCGGATCCAGGGTGGAGGGCGGCGGGTTGATGGGGGGCGACGGGCCGGAGGGGTGACGTCTGCGAGCTCCTCCGCTCAGGCCGGAGCTGTGGGGCTCAGCAGATATGGGCAGAGCCTGAACCAGGGCCATGGTGGCGGCTCAGAGGGGTCACTCGCTCTGAGAGACACAAACAGGGTTTAACAGTTATTCTCTGTGTTTATCAGCGGTGTTTACACGTCATTTGAGATAAATCCACATCTTGTCTTTGGTCTTCCAAGACAAGAACACTGATTGCACACCATATTTATTAAGATGCTCTTGGACACTGTGGACCCTCCTGAACTGGACTTATTAACTTATTAAATACACCCAAACTGTCTACAGCCAATAGTAGGAATTCAAATGTAATGTCATGGCAGCCTGGTGGTGTGTGGGGAGTTTTAGTTTTTTTGTCTTCTTGTTATTCTTGCTGTCGTTTTTGTTTTATGTGAAAAGCTGTATGTTTAAATTAGAATTATTTGTAATTGCTTTCAGAACCTCAATTTAAAAAGACAATAAATGAAGATGTTCATGTCAAATCTTTAGTCTCGCTGTCTTAAGTATCTGTAAAAGCAAGTTTCAAGTGAGGTTTTGTCGTTGAAGTTCACTCAAAGTCTACTTAAAGTGAGACCTGCACCAATTAATTTTACCTAATTGACTCCCCGCCAACTATAAAATTAATTGCCAACTATTTTGATATGTTACTTGCGTAATTAAAAAAAAAAAATACAGGCAACATTTTCTGATTCTAGCTTGACAAACACAAGTATGTTTCTTGAATTCAGGATGTTTTATTTCAATATTTTGTGGACCCGAATAAAAGATTAATCAAGAATTATTTTTATAAATTGTTTGCGAAAAAGAGGTTGAAATTGTTTGATTACAGCTTCTTAAATGTGAATACTTTCTGATTTCTTTCCCACTTTATGACAGTAAACTGAATATAATCAGGTTGAGAACAAAACAAGACATTTGAGGACGACATCTTGGATTTTGGGAAACACTGATTGAATTTTTTTTTTTTTTTAGCATTTTCTTACATTTTGTAGCGCAAAAAATGTGATTAATTTCAAATAATTAAAATAATTGTTAGCTGCAGTTTCAAGTTTCCGGTCAGTTAGAGACAAATCCAGACTGGGGCTAAACAATTCATTGAACTCAATTTAAAATTTGAAACAAAGCAATTAGCAAATTGTAAAAACTGCAGCCAATGATTTTACAAATTCATTCCATCATCCTCGTGACAATCACTAATTGTGGTGTCATCTGGTAAATCTCCATCATAACTTTTAAATCCACTAAACAGAGAATATTGAAATAAAGCTCGACTCTAAAAAAAAATAAATAAAAATAAAAATAAAAAAAGCATCGGTCACAAAAAAAAAAATCCCGTATCGTTCAGCCTTAATGTCAAGTCCTGAATCTCACAGTCATTAGCAGCTGTGATAAAAAGTCTCTCATTTTGTAAAGCAAGTGATGTTTTAAGTCAAGTTTAAAGTCTTGTTTAAGTAAATCTCCAGTCAAGTCTCACAACAGCCCTTTAAGTGTGAAGTCCTTTACGATGAGCCCATACACTCTCAGCTCTCTCCAAGTAAACTCATAAAACGACACAAGATCTATGTTTCCTGTCACAGCCATGTTCGTCGTGTTTTAGGTATCTGTTACCGTCATGTTTACTGATCTTATCTATGAAACTCAACACTGGCCTAAACTACATACTTTCCACTAATAAGTTGACATTCAAACTTTATAATCTCTCAACAGGGATGCTTTGGGGAATCTGTCACAAAAACACAGCGACTGTCAGAGCCGAAACAGAGATGATATACAGTAGACGGAAGCATACAAATATCCCACAAGACCAGGGTGGCCCACACACAGAGAAGCAGGACAGGCCATTCATTAAACCCATTCAAGCAGCACAAACAGGGCTGCAGGCAGGAGGCTCGGGAGGCATGAGGCAGCACAAGAAAGGGGTCTCTTTTCATTTGAGACGTAACACTGCTTGTAACATTCTGGCATTTTCCCTGACAGCAACAAAGGCTACTGTCTGCACACATCTTATCAGCCCCCAAGTCCAGAACTGTGGATAATAACCTCAAAGTCGAAGCACAAGAAGACAGAAGACGGCTTGAGCTTCTGTCACAACTTTTGAAGCCTCAAAGTTGCCGAGGAAATTTAACGGCAGGCCAAAATATAGAAAATGTAAGAGAAGCGACAGACTTACTTTTTATTTTTAATCCCTCACTCTCACAGGACTGCCGGTAAATGTTGACATCATGACAGACGCTCAGACTGTGATATCAACAGTTGGTTAAGTTCAGAGAACAATAGCCAGCAGGACGCACGGTGATGAGGTCATGGTGCAGCAACGACAGAACCAAACAGCCTGTTGTGCTCTAAAAACACCGTCACGGTGACTCACAAAATATGAGGATGTCCGAATGGTGGTGGGTGTGTCTCGTTCCGGAGTTTCAGGCTCGAGTTTGGTGAGACTGCAGCTCTCACCGTGTCACTCACAGATCTGCATATTGTTGGTGAATCCCTGCTGTGCCGAGAGGTTCGGGTCTTAAGTCTTGAAGTAATTAGTACTGGTAAAAGAAAGATTCAGCTTGTGTGTAGCGATTGACTGATACAAGTTTTGATATGAGATTTTTGGCCCTCAAGGGAGGCCAGAAGACAATATTGGGAGCCAAAATACATTAAATGTAATGATTTAACAGCATGTGATAACAGAGAAACTGTCATTCACAACTTCTTCACTTCATAACTTCTTCATTAATAAGTGTGACTGTATCTGAATGTGTAAAAAGGAAACAGGAGTGATACAATTAGGACGCTCTGCTCTGTTTATGTGGGTTTGAATGAGATTGATCAGTTACGTCTGCTGCTATTTTCTTAATCTTTCACTGTTTTAGCACTTTTATTGCCCACTAAAATCCATATCTTAAAGCCTTAATCAATATCGTTTTCCAGATTGTGTTTCAAGGTAATCTGTGGCTGCCTTCTACCTTAGCCGTTAGCGTAGCCTTAGCCACTGTGAAAGCAGCGAACTTCCTGGTTTGTTGCTTGTGTTTCTTCTTTGTATATTTTTTAATTACTAGCAGTATTCCCGCAAGTATATTCTTTTAACTAGCGGTGCTTTAGTGCATTAATTGCTAGTTATGTTGGGCCTAACATTTATCCAACTCAGTCCAGTGTGTTGGTTTTTTGTATTTGTTTTGTAATATTTTTGATCATCTAAAGCAGTTTTATCTGATTTGAAATGTAAGAATGTGTATTTGTATACGTGTATTTATACTTTTCCTTTATAAATTTAGGAATTTAACAGTTATTTTATTTGAGCAGATTTATTCAAGGCTCTTGTCGGGGGGATTTTATGGCTTGTGCAGGTATAGACGCAACCTCGGACAGGTTTTGGTTACTGACTGAAAAGCTCGTCACTGAGTTTTTAATAATATTTTCTGTTGTTTGAGCTTTTTTGAAAACCAGCCGGAGCTGAAGTTCCCTTATTGTGAAAGGCCAACTGCAGTAGAAAAACATGGACGTGCATTCTGTCATGCCATCCGCCGATTTCTGACATTTTATTGAACTCTGGATTTTTAGTTTTCTGCTCACTGCCATCGCTTTCTGTGCAAAGAGTCAGAAAAATCTACATTTAATCAAGAGGAGACGAAGCCTGGGTGGAGCTGAGGTGGAACAAGACACAATGAACGACTGATCTGATTGGTCCAAACATGTCAACCAATCAGTTAATCATTTAAAACCTACTTTTTTTTTTCCTTCAGTTTTTGCAGTCTGTGCTTAAGAGACATTTCTGAGACCACAATGTCCTACTACTTGAAGCGGAGCATTTAGTTTATTAAAAAATTAAAAAATCAGTCAATAAAAACACAGTTAATTGCAAAAATGCCAAATATTGGCCACAATAATCGGCCAGACCAACAATCGGTCTATCCCCAGTAGCGAGTGATGTTTTGCCATTAAAGTCGCCTCAAAGTCTTCTTCCAAGTCAAGTCTCAAGTTTTGTTTGAGCAGATTTTCATGCAGGTTCAGCCCAACTCATATCTCTAGATGTAAACTCATAAAAAGATATTATCTCAACATGTAAGTAGTATTTTTTTATGTCGAACCTGTAACTCACAGATTAGCATTTTGTTGGTGGGTCCCTGCTGTGCTGAGAGAGTCCCGGTCGTTTCACCTTGGCTGTAACCCTTTAAACCAAACCGTTGACACCAAAACACCTGAGGAATCGGAGCACGCATGCTGGCTAATAAGGCGACAGAAGACCTGCTGGGTTTGTGCACAGCGGCAGTCAGGACCGGGCCAAGTCATTCTCCAACCTGCCAAGTTTGCCTACGAGGCTACTACAGCGACGTGACTGTGATTACCACGCGTTAATTAGCACCCTGGAAACCTGGCTGATCCCTGCTTAGACTCATTATAAGTGACTAAGACAAATCTGGTGTCGCAGTATGTTGTTATGAGACGTAAGAACTGAAACAAATCGACGAGCGTTCAGCTGTAATTTCCAGTTTAGTTCCATTCCTGAGCATGACTTCTGTCAAAGACGAGCTGCCTCTTGAAGAAAAGTGGCTCCAATATTCGACTGTGTTTCTACTGAAAAGCCAACAATGAATTGGTTTGTTGCTGCTGGATTTTCTCTGGTTGTTTAGTTACTGCAGTTTAAAATGACCTATAAAAATTCCCACTAAATACTTGAGTCATTGCATCAGTGTGAAACTTGGTTAATGGCAGCAGGAGCAACATGTGCTACTGGGAGCAGAGCCAGCGAGTTAATCTGAGTGATCTTACTCTTTAATTAGTCCATGACGATATTTGTTACACACAGTCCTGTCTGAATGGCAGCGAAAGAGGCTGACTAACAATCATCAGAAAAGAAAAACTTACATTGTAATCTATATTTGTCTACACTGAGGGGAAAGAAACCGTAGTAGATGAGCTACAAACCAACTTTGCTGCTGATTTCAGTGATAAAAGTCGTTTAACGGGGAAGAAAACAGTGAGCTCAGATGGTTATGACTTTAAAAATAATGTAGAGAGGATGTTAAAATTAGTTTTGTTGTCAAATGATGGCTGACTGCAGAGATACAAGTCACAGACTCGAGTTCAGCATTTAACATTATTAACTGAAGTAAAAAGCAGAAGATGAGTAAAGGTAAACGAGCATCATATGCGACGCACAGTTAAGGAATTTTGCGTTTTCATTTAGCTGGATATTAATTTAAAGATTGCCAGCTTAAAATAGGCTCATTCTCAGTGTTTCTTGGTTTATTAAACTTCTTTGTTTTGTGTCAGATTATTACATTTATTACAGCGATATCCAAATGCAGCAAGAGATGAAAGTTTAAGTTGGTGCTGCTGCAGCTTTTACGCTAATTCTGTGGCTTCTAATTCAGATTTAAACTGTGAGTGAAAGTTCTACGTAGATGTTTTTTTTGAAGGGCTGCAGGTCGGTATGTCCAAACTCTCACTGCTTGGATAATCTCTGGTGTTACTTTCATAAAGACAAAACAGCGACAACAACAGCTTTTCATCATTAATCCATAGTTTTTTTTTGCAATTTCACAACTTTGAACTTGCTCAACCCAATGAGGCTTTCAGGTGGAACTTATTTTAGGTTCACTGAATGTTCAGCTGCAAACTAACTGACACCATGTCAACAAAGTCATCAGTGTGGCTGCAAAAAAGTCAAGCGAAAACTTTGCAGGCAGCAGTTTGTAGTCTGACTTGTCTGTGATTTATTCCTCAATAGTTCTCGTGCTGGAATCATAAGTTAATATAGTTTTATTATCAGAAATCAGGATGGGCAGGTGTTTGTCAAGTCAATTGTTATGATTTCAGTATTAAATAATGAGGTTAAAATGATTTAATATGCTGTATTTAGTAGCTTTCATGTGTATTTTTTAAAATTAATTTAGCCTGATGAGGGTTGCAGGTGGACTTCACTGTGCAAAATGACAAATTCAGTTCATTAGTATAGACATTTCTTCCACCTGTTAATTGATTTTAGTCCAGCAAGACAGATTAATGTAAGTCTGAAAGGAACCATACACTCACAGTTTCATCATCTGTACACAAACTTGTAGCACAAAGTTCCACAAAACTTGTGGTTTTGTCAAAAACAAACTCAAGGTTTCTAATTGCACAGAAAAGCAGCAAATCCTCACGTTTCTTAAAATGGAAATATGCAGTGTTTAAGCTTTCTACTTGGTAAATGACATAAAACAACTAGTTAATAATAAAGCTTCACACAGGACTTTTCTACTTTGACATATTACACTTATTGTACATTTTGCATTTTATATTTTCTTATTGTTTTTTTCATTTTTTTTTTTTTTTTTCATATTTACCAGTATTTATGGTGCTCTCTTTGTGCTGTAATAACCACATGTCTCCTTGGGGACTGATAAACTATTTCTATTCTATTATATTGGTCAACTGTCTCTACACCAGTCAATATTGTCAAAAAATAGTGACAAGTGTGCTGTAAAATGTTTGTTTTGTTTAAAAAATGTCAAAGATATTCAGTTTACACAGATCCTTCCATCTGAGAATCTAGAACACACAATATTTGGGTGTTTTACTCGATAGATGATATAAAATCAATATTTCATGATAAAAATGCAACACACCAATGGGTCGACTGTCCTATGCCATTCATCTGTGAGTTAATGCTGCCTTTCTTACAGTTTTTCTTTAATAAACTTTGTGGTTTATGTAAAAACAAGACATATAAAGGTTTTCTCCTCTCCCGTCCTCCCTCAGATCATTATTTGTGATCAGGGAGTCCATTCGTTGCACTGAATGAGCCCTAATCCCTCAAGATGACTGAAACTATGCAGGGACTCTCCTGCTTTTAAAGCCCCGTCATGCTCACGCCGTGCTGCTTTCCCCTTGTCGCCATAGCGACCGGGGCCTCAAATCATTAGAGAGGGGAGGCGGGGGAGTGAAACGCGGGGGAGAGGGTCGGAGGGCTGACAGGGAGGCCAGGACCCCTCCTTAGCATCTTAAAGCCTTCAGTGCTTCTATAGCCCTGACGGGCCTCCGTACACTCCCAGTCGGCCTAATGGAAGTTAAATGGACATTAACAGCGACCGACTGGTGGACGGATCCGTGACAGCCATGCAGAGGCGTGAATGGAGACGATGTGGTGTGTAAATACACTGTGGTAAAGCTTTATTCACCATTAATTAATGTGTCAAGGCTTATTACTAGAATGCAGTTAATAAAAATGTCGGAAAACATCTTCAGAGAGCTTGTTTTGGTCGGTTAATAGCCCGCAATGTCAAATTTATTGAGATTTATGGTGGCTTTTCCTTCAAAAACAATACTCACAATGAAAACCACCACACGGTGTGTAAGTAATACTTAACCACCACCATCTTGCCTACGGTGTCAGCTGATTGTGACTGTGAGCGGCCCTGGTTTTGTCTGGGGACGCCTTTGAAGGTTTTAGTGGCCCTCGGTCGCTCCTCCAGCAGCAGGAATGCATGCAGCTCCACTGAAGACTAAACAACAGGCAGCGGTCAGCGTGAGGCGACTCTGCTGCCACCGTTTTTCCTGACGTCTCATCATTCACAGTTTGGAAGAGGAGATTTAGAGTAATATTTCTCCTGCGTCAGGCGTTTTTTGCCAACAGCGGCAGCCTCTGGGATCTGCTGTCACATCAAGGCTTCGGGATTTTATCCTCCAGCTTTCAGCGCTGACACTTTTATAGAATTACTTATATAGAAAGAGCACAGAGAGAATATGCAGTTGCTGCAGTTTTGTTTTTTGTTTTTTACAACTGAATCATTCTGCATAGAACAAAATCCCACAAAGCCAAAACATTACAAGGCTCATTGTTTTAAAGATCCTCTCCTGTGAAAATCAAGCTAACCTTCATCACAATACGTCCGTATGGAGTTGTTATATGCTTTTAAAATGCTTATTTCATGAACAAAATAAGAAAACACAATCAGAATCCACTTCACTACTGGAAACAACAACAACAACACATTCTGGGTAACAACCTGTCACAGTGGAAATTCTTGCAGAGGACTTGAATCGTGCATTAAGGCAGCTTTGCTTGAGTTCTTTTGGGGTAAATTTTCCATTTTAATGACAGTTCTCACATCCCTGCGTAAAAATGTTGCACCAAAACAATTCCCCTGTCACAAATGTGAGGAAACAAAGAAGCCACATCCTTTGCTTAGCTCCTGGCAAAACAGTTGTGACGTTTAAAGCAGAATTTCCGACTGAAATTTCCTTGTGTGTGTGGAAACATATGCGTAATGACAATAAGAGGATTCTGAATTAAAGTAAAGTGCAGTCTGACCACTCATGTATGTAATACATGTATGGCTGAATTACTTCAATACTACAACATGCCATTGTGGAGTTTAGAGCAGCTCAGTGTTTGACTCGTAGGTGAGCTGGTGTGCTCGAGCTGCATTTAGTGGGGAGGGGTGGCAGGGACCACATAGATCCAAGCTTTCTAGAAAAAGCAACGATGTAGAATCTCGAGCGAAGCATCCAGTAGTTTAAAAATAAAGACAACTTAATAGGTATACGAACAAATACGACTGAGTAACAAAAACAGTGCAATGAAGTGCAACTGTCATGATACACGTACAGCAGAGCAGTAGTTTATTAGCACATAAAAGGACCGAGTAGAGTGAATAACACTGTGGTGCAAACATTAACTTGAGCGCAAAAATTTTAAATTATTGAATTTAACTTGGCTCCAGCCCCCCCGCGACCTTAGTGAGGATCAAGCAGTGTATAGATAATGGATGGATGGATGGATGGATGGATGGATGGATGGATGGATGGATGGATGGATGAACTTAACTTCAAAATGTGTAACTTTGACACATGGAGATGAGTTCTAGGTGTTAAATCAATGATCAGAGAAGGACTTTAATTGACTGAACATTGCTCTGGGGCTGATTTTAGCACCATCAGAAGCTACCAGACAAAAACTCCATGTGTGCATCCCAGTTGATGAATATATTTAGGAATTTGCAGTTGATAGAATTATTACAAACCAGCAGATACACATTAAACACATAAGCAGAATAATTATTTGATTTTGTGACATGAAACAACAAAATTAGCAAAACGTAAAGGCTGCAATTTAGACGTTATGCAGCCGTGCATCGATGGTTTTACAAATTCAGGCTATCGTCCTTGTGTGACGCTTAACAATACCCCATCACATGCTTCTGCACTTTAGCACAGTGACTATATAGCTGAGGTTTGACTTTCAAGAATCATTATCTCAATTTTGATCTGAATATCTACTAGTCCAGTTTTTTTTAAACATATATCTATATAATGTTTACATTTGATCCAATTACAGTCTTTTGTCTCATCTTATTAAATCTCTGTCCATCGTAAATGTATTAATTTTTAAATCTAAAGTGACAAAACGTACAAGAACTGCCACTAACAGACCTTTTAAAGAAGTGAAACTCTGAAATGTTTTGCACATTGATCCTTGCTAACAGAAAGGAGAGAAAAGTTTGGATAAAGGACTTATTAAAATAAAAACTTCTTAAAACAACCTGCCGCTGAACAGAAGCAGCTACGAAGCTTAAACAACGTCTTATTTCTCTGCTGAAATTGGAGCCTCGCAGAGATGAAAAATCAATATGCAGAGATCAATGCAGTCAAAAAAAAAAAAAAATCTTGCTGAGATTTCAGTCTACAGGATCTCCAGACCTCGTCGCTGCATGTAAAATGCGAGTCTGCTCTGAAACGCTCAGATGTCTGAGGCCGACAGTCGGGTCACTCCAATCCCAGCTGCCAATTTTATTACACATTCAGCAGTAAATCCAGATGGATTTCCACGACATTCACTGGCATGCGGGGCAACCTTTCGTCTGACTGCATCTGAGATTGGCAATTAGATACGCAAACAGCGTGAAAGCCTTTTTTTTTACGGAGGTACAGTGCACACAGTCTGCTGGCCCTGCCCTTTAAAATGTGCAACGTCACACAAACCTGCTTTGAGACGAGCCTGAACTAAATACTCCTTTGTTAGCACCACACCATAAACACACAGGCGCTGAGGTGAAGCTAAAAATATTCCCCACACCAGGTGAAGTGTTTGGGGGGGGGGAGAAAGGAAAACTGTGTTATCCCCGCCTTCATCTGAGGCTTCAACACCAACAGAAACGCCACCTCCGACTCCAGAGAATGAAAGGAAGAAGAACTTCTGCATGACGGAACAAACAAATGAGACCCCCTCCTCCACTCTGAACAAACTTCTAAATCCCACTTTCTCTTTCCGTTACCTCCTCCCATCTCCTCACTCTTAACCCTGTTTCTCTCTCAGGAAACTGGAACATAGGAGGAGAAGTGTGACAAAGCTATTTTGGCTCTGCAGACAACCCACCTTTCCTCAGGCAGACACCTCCAGCAGCCCCGACGGTCACCGGGCCAAATGTTAATGTGGCCGACTAAAGCTGCAGCTGACATTTAGTTCGCTGCCCGTCAACCGTTTAGCTGGTAAAATGTCAGAAAA